>NW_028288825.1:1207076-1357961 GCF_059628265.1 Tinamus guttatus | reverse complement strand
CAAGAGCTGTCCTGCATTTCCGTTATCAGCTTGGCCACCCCAGGGCCATGAGGTGAGCGATGCTGGGATGGGACAGTGCCGGTCATGTCGGCGCGTGGCCTCTGTTGCTGGGCAGGGTTCCTGCAGTGTGCTGGGAACTGCCAGCTTCTGGGGAAGCCTTAGGGTAAATTCCAGGAAAAAAAAAAAGAAAACACAATAACCTGGAACAATTGCAGAACATGTGTCCTGAGAAGCACCACCAGATCCTTCCCGGAGGCCCCTGCGGGAGCCGCAAGCCTGTGCTGCACTGGCTGCCCGGGCCAGCGTGCTGCAGGGCTGCGTGTCCCCCTTAGCCCCGCTCTGCTCCTTACGGGATCCAGCATCCTGCCCGGAAAGCGGCTGGCACCTCCCCGCGCGGGGCAGCGCATATCTCAGCGCTGAGCTCAAGCACAGACCTCTCCTGATCCCGGCCTCGGCCGCCCGCCAGCCACATCTGCTTTGAATAAATGGAGCTGGGACTGGCTGGAACGTCCGGCGGAGCGGTTCCCTCCCGGCCCCGGCGCGTCCCCGTGCCCGGCGCGCAGGGGGGACGCTGGCCGGCAGCCACATCGCCCCGCTCGGCTTCTCCGCCGCCTCCGCTCGGCTCTGGGCGTATCTCGGAGGCGGCGTTTCCGATGCTTTGCAACCCGGGATTTTCCCACCCTTGCTGCCGTGCTGGCTACTGGGTCAGTTTGGCATCCTGGTGTTATTTTTGTTCCCTGAGACCAGAGGAAAAGCAGAGAGGCTGGATAAAGTCCTGCCTGGCTGAAAGAAGGCCTGTAGCTTATTAAGAGCAATGAAGGCAGAGTCCAAAAATAGCCCATGTCTCACGCAGGCAGCTTGTCCCTGCCCAGCAGAGCAGACGATTAGAGGCTAACGTGTGTTTAGGGAAACTTGTTGGGTTGCACAGAAACTTGCTCCCTGCTGCAGGGGTTTGTCTGAGCACAGGTTTTTTTTTTTTTTTCTGCTTGAAATGAGCCTTATATAATTGCATTTGCCTTAGCTCCTTCCTCATTGCTAGCTCATGTTTTACCCTCCTGGCTGACGGTGGGAGAAAGTGTCGAAGCAGGCAGGAATCGTTTGAGCTCCCTGATATTGCACAGCAATGTGTTGCTGTGTGCACCCTGCCATCTAAGAGAGGTTTTGCATAAGTGGAGATGTTATTAGGCACCTGGGTGTTATTTGTGACCATGACCATGATCATGCAGGGCTCACAAGAGGAGGGCAAGGGAACACAGCTGGACGCAGGGATTAGGAATGGGAAGCGGCAGAGGTTTTTCATAGTTACCTGTGTTGGCAGTGGAGCTGATAAAATCCTGCAGGTTGTTTCAGCAACTGCAGAAATACCCTCGTGTCAGTAATGCCAACCAGGGGAAGAGGCACCAAACTTTGGTGCCCTTTCCAGGGGCAGTGTGCCCTGGTGTAAAGGATAAAACTCCTGATCTCAGGCTGCAGAGGGGGAATTGAATGAGCCTGCATGAGTAGAGCAAGAGGATTCAGGCTCTGATTCAGCAGATACAGAACAACAAAAAGATACATCCATCTCCTCTCTAAGTGTGATGCTTCCCCTGCGTATAAGAGCTGCTGGGGTGCGAGGTGCTCGTATTGGGCCTCTGTTGATGCCTTTGGTGGTGAGCAGGCGCCTCTCTGGTTTTTGTCTCCCTCCAGAACTTCGAGGTGGAGGCTGATGACCTGGTGACTATTTCGGAGCTGGGCCGCGGGGCCTACGGCGTGGTGGAGAAGGTCCGGCATGCCCAGAGCGGCACCATCATGGCCGTGAAGGTGAGGAGCAGGGCAGGGAATGGGCTCAGGCGGCTCCAGGGGGGCTCGGCTGGACTCTGCTGGTCACAGCGGAATGGGGACATGGATCTGAAGGAGTCTTGGCAGCCTCCAATGTCCCTGTGCAGCCTCACGCTGCCGCGCGGGTGCGAGCAGCCCCGGCGCTGGTGTCGGCTGGGCCCTGCAGCTCTCCTTAAGCAGGCGCTGAAATCCAGGCTCCGTGCCCGTGCCTGGTTAGTTGGGATGTGAGAGTGCCCCTTGAGGCTGCTGGATGGATCCCCTGTCTGTGGAGGGGTTTGCCAAGGTTTTTGTAATTCCTTAGGGTCCCATTGGAAAGAGGAGATCTGGGCATCTTCTCAGAGGGCCACTGTCAGCAAAATCAGCGCAAATGCTTGTCCTGGGCTCAGACTGCAGGTCCTTTGAATCAGAGCGAGGCAGTCTCCCTCCTTAGATTATGGTGTTATTTCACATATGTCAAAAAACGTCTTTTTTTTTCTTTCTTTTCCCCAATTTTTTTTGTCCCAGAGGATTCGAGCGACAGTGAACACCCAGGAGCAGAAGAGATTGTTGATGGACTTGGACATCTCCATGAGGACAGTCGACTGCTTCTACACTGTCACGTTTTACGGAGCCCTCTTCCGAGAGGTACTGCGACAGTGCGAGAGCCTGTGGGCTGCACAGCACCTTGGTGTGTGATAGCTGGGCAGCTCTATCCATGTCTGCCCAGTGCAGTGCCTCTGTGGCACCCTGTCCAGTGCAGTGGCTGCACAATGGGGACATCAGGTTGTCCTGTGTGGAAGGGGCAGTGTCTGTCCATGCCAATTCCTTCAGCTCCCAGGTTTCTGATGAATCCCCTCTTCACTCATCAATGACTTTCTTCTGTCTGCAGGGCGATGTGTGGATCTGCATGGAGCTCATGGACACCTCCTTAGATAAATTCTACAAGAAAGTGCTAGAGAAGAAGAAAACCATCCCTGAAGACATCTTGGGGAAAATGGCCGTGTCTGTGAGTACCTCTCGGGTTCATATGTCATTTAGTCTGTCCCCTGAGCGTCATGGTGATTCATTACACACCTCGTGTGTAGCTTGATGCCATAAGGCTACATTTTGTTTTCAAACTGGGGTTTGCTGCCTGCAGCCCTTTGGAGCCCTTCTGTAGGACACAGTATTTGGAAATGAGCAGTATGTTCACAGAGAAAGGTTGGTGCTGGGTGTGACTGACTCTTTTGTTCTTTTTGTCACCAGATTGTGCGAGCGCTGGAGCATCTGCACAGTAAATTGTCTGTGATCCACAGAGGTATGTACTGGATGGGGTTAGCATGATGTGGCTGGAGTTCTAGCCTTAAAGTAGATCATGCAAAGGGTCCTTTCCACAAAAAAATGTGGAGTGTGTGGATGTTCCCTTCATGTGTCTGCTTGCATGATGCTGTTCTTTTCCTCCTTGAAGGAAGGGTTGAACATTATGGCTGAATTCCCCGATGTCTGAATTATTATGGGCCTCTCTGTCTCTCTCTCTGAGTAGAAAGATGAATTGAAGGTGGTTCTTGGGAACAAAATCCCCTATCTTTCCTGTCTGGGTAGTTTTAGTCAGGTGTGGTCTGAAAGAGACCTTGCAAATTCAAGGGTGGGTATCTTAATGCCTAGGTCCTGGTGTAGTTTCTTGTATACCTCTGGACAAATTGTGATGATTGAGACATGAGCTGTCCCAAAAACTCAATGAGAGTTGAGCATTTAAGGCTGTGTTGGGCACTTAAATCTCTTCTAAGGAGGTGGGCATTAACTCCTCAGCATCTTATTTCTTATTTGACCTGCTTTGTGAGAGGGAGGCCTCTTCTGTCCTGAAGGTCTGATTTTAGTTTTTGGGTGAACAGCCTTTGTTGAAGGAAATAAATGGTGGGACTTTGTCTCTTTTTCCTTGTTTTAAGGCTCTCCTAATCCTCTAGGCCAGCAGGGAGTATTTTTCTGTAGTAGCTTTGTGGTACCTCAGCAGAAGACTTGATCTCTTCTCTCATCTTCTCTCCCTTAGATGTGAAACCTTCCAATGTGCTAATCAACAAGGAGGGACATGTGAAAATGTGTGACTTTGGAATCAGTGGCTATTTGGTGGACTCTGTGGCAAAGACCATGGATGCTGGCTGCAAACCATACATGGCTGTAAGTGTGTTTGTGTGGGATCTAACTTGACATCCTTCAGCTGCCTTCAGCCTTGGCTTGAAGAGGCTGTCGCTTAGAAATCAGTCCTGTTTCTCCTCTGTACTGAGATAGAAACCACAGCCACATGCTGTGGGCATCCTGACTCAGCAGAGTCCTCTAAGGACAGGATTACAGTCCCGCTAAGCCCTGCTGTTTGCTTTAATCCTATGGCAGACTCTTCCTTCATCACCTTCCATTTGCAGAAGGGTAAAGGGCTGACTAACTATTGGTGTTGGTTGAAAAGGCTGCTCCCAGTTGGCTAGAAAATGCTGAGGTTTCTCTTGGTAGGATTGTTTTAAAGTTTGCTTCATCCTCCCAAACTGTTTTGAATTTCCCATTGCCGTCCATGGCAGAGCTCCTGGAGATCATGCCACATTGTACAAGTCTTGCTTGGGAGTTGGAGCTGGGAGTTCATGTGGGTTATGTGGAGCAAAATGTGACCTTCACCAATGCTTGTAGATATAACCCCCACCCTGCCCTCATGGGAATGTCTGTGCCTAATCGTGAGCCAGGAGAATCCACCCAGGCTGGGTTTTGTAGCCAGAGATTTGCCGTGTATTTTACTCTGGGAAAACAAGATAGAGCTGTAGTATCTTTCATTTTGCTGTTACAGCCGGAGAGGATAAACCCTGAGCTGAACCAGAAGGGCTACAACGTGAAGTCGGATGTCTGGAGTCTCGGGATCACAATGGTAATGTAGGAGGGCTGCGGCTGGCATTCCTTGGGGTGGGACAGGGCATTTGCAGGCTGGCTGCAATCCTGCCACGCTCAGAGGCATCTGCTCGCTTCACTGTGGGTAGTTATACAAGTGGGCCAAATTCTGAGCTTGTAACTTAGAGCATGAGCCAAATTACACAAGACAGTTCTGTGGTAATGCTCTGTGCATCCAGTGATACTTCACCCCTGAAGCAGGGTTTGCTGAGGCTGGATCACAGCCTTCCTGTATGCACAACCTTCCCACAGGAGCAAAGTGTCCCAGAAATACCGGGATGGGTTAGTGTCCACTGCTGCAGCTCGGGGTAGTGTGCATGGCTTGCAGCAGTGCTGCTTGTGAGGTGGCTGACAGCAGCCACCAGCAAGGGGAAATACTTTCAGTTCCAAAATTGCAGCTGCTCAGGACAATTTATCTGCCTCCTGCAAGAAACAGATCTTACAGAAAACAGCTGAGATCTTCTGGCGCCAGAGGACAAAGGAAATCCCAGTTGTTGGCTCAAAGGAGGCTACCTGGGAATGGCTGTTTTGCTTTCCAGGAGACTGCCTCTGTGTGGGTGGATAGATGACTTCAGGAATAAAAAATAGCAATGACCTTAGTATGGGGCTTTGCATCCCTGCATTTGTGTGCGCTACACAGATCTCTGGGCAAATACTCCCTCTTTCCTAGCCAGTCTTGTCCTTGATGCCAGAACCAACCCCCTTTTCTTGCTGGTGTCCATGGCCAGTGCAGAGCAGAGCTAAGCTGCTTGGCAGCCATGAAGCAGGCTGGAAATGTCATTAGGCCCTGGCTTTCCTCCTGAGATGCAGGAAGCTGTGGGATGGGAGATTTTGTGAATGACAAAATCTCTGAACCTTTCCAAAGCCAGATTGGAGAGGGGACCTTGCTAAAAGTCTGCCAGCCTGCAGCTGGATGGAGCCCTGACCAGTGTGATTCCCTCCAATGTCCCCTCTAATGTCTTCCTTCTGGGCCAGCTTCCTGCTTTTTTTTTTTTTTTTTTTAATTCTGAAGGTGCTTGCCTGAGGTGGCTTGGCAAAGATCTTTCTAAATTATGTTATAGCACTTATTTTTGGGGGGTTTGTGGACATATTTTTGTGTATAGGTCATACAATATCAGCCTGAAAGCCCATAGGCTACTATGGACAGAAATGGTGTGCATGCTTTATTATATTTTTAAGTAATCTCCGCTTTCTGTAACTTTGGTTGCTTTCTGTAAGTTTCTTAATTTGCTGAGCAAGCCTCAGAAGGAAGTACTTTTGGCTCTGTGTCTCCTTATTTATGTAATATATATATATTTAAATGGTCTGACCCAAATCAAAAATAGTTTGTGAGGAAAAAGGCTTTTCATTTTGAATCCCAGTTTGCTTTTGACACTGAGGTGGGCACGTGTGTGGGGATGAGGCCGGTTTTCAGCCTGTCTTCCTCCTCAGATCGAGCTGGCCATTCTTCGCTTCCCGTACGAGTCCTGGGGGACCCCCTTCCAGCAGCTCAAGCAGGTGGTGGAGGAGCCTTCCCCCCAGCTGCCTGCTGATCGCTTCTCCAAGGAGTTTGTGGACTTCACGGCACAGTGGTGAGTCTCCAGCAGGGACTGGCAGCTTCTCCCAGCCTGGCTGGACCAGCAGCCCGATCCATAGGGATCGGAATAAAGCATAGGACAGGGTTTGTCGTCATTTCGGAGCCTCTTTCTCCCCATCTCCCCATGCTGAGCTGGCGTTTGGCCACAGCAGGAAGCGCTGCCCAGACTGATGTTGCTCTCAGCCTGACTCATTCAAGCTGGTTGGAAAGTGAAGAGGTTTCTCTTCTCCTTTTGCTCTTAATACTGCTGAAAATTTTGGTAATTTCTGGCAAAGTGGCAATGAAACCAGAACAACCCCCTGGCCAGTGTCTGGGTGCCTCTGGGTAAAAGCTGCTTTGTGGCTTTGTGGGGACTCTGCAGTAGCCAACGAGCAGCTCTGCGGCCTCGATGCCACTTGCTTCAAGCTGCTGGACAGAGGTGAGCCCAGCGAGATGGGTCTTGAACAAACCCTGAGAGTCTCCCCACCCATTGTCATGGCAAAATAACCCCAGGTTGCCTTTTCCAGGTACCTGGCTCACAGTTTTGTGGGGTCCTGGGGTTCAAATCTGCATGGCCAAACGGGGAGAGGAATGGGTGCTGCCCAGGAGAGAGGGGGGTGTTGCTTGGGGAAGGGGGATTCCTTTGTGATAGACTGTGTACAGAAAAAAGGAACCCACAGCCCATTTCCCCCAATTTTCTTTTCCAGCTTAAGGAAGAACCCTGCTGAGAGAATGAACTATTTAGAACTTATGGTAAGTGCCGAGTCATTTCCTCTGGTATTTTAGTCTTCCAACATGTTTTAAAAGTGAAATGAATGGTCCAGTAAGTCCCTAAAAATGGGACAACAGGAGATAGGGGGAACTTCTCAGCCTTGGGGGTGCATAGCAGGGTGAACATAGCATGTCTAGGCTGGAGGGATGTGGAAAGGTTTGGGGGTTTGGGACTTCTAGGTGTTTTCTCCTTCTATCATCTACGTTTGGTGGGTGTAGACTAACAGCCTCAAGCAATGGTAGAACAGCTGCCATGGTTGATCATCCAGCTGGGGTTAAACCTAGAAACATCAGATGTGAAGGCATTAACCTTTGAGCTAAAGGCTGGCATCTATGGGAGCTTTGGGATCCACCAGGGATGGCTCTTGTGCTCATTTTAACTCGGGCAGGAATTGATGTTATCTCGGTTCTTGTTGGCAGGAACATCCTTTCTTTACCTTGCACGACACCAAAGAGACTGACATGGCCTCCTTCGTGACAGAGATCCTCGGGGAAGACTCCTAACTCCCAGACCTCGTGGCTGCGTACGGTCCCCTTCATCCAGCACCCGACTTCTGTGCAGAAGAGCAAATGAGGACTCATGTTAACAGTGGTTTGCACAAATCGCATTTCCCCAGCCCGTTGGCATCTCCGGGCCTTGCAGTTTCTTTTTTCTTTGCCCAAATGAACCCCAACCAGGATGAGCCTTTTGAAGCTGACACGCACTCGACTAAGCTGCCGAGACCGAAGGCTCAGGAGCTCCCCGGCTGGTGCCCGGCAAATGCCGTGAGCGGCGCAGGGAGAGGCCTGTGGTCCCCAAACTGAGGCCAGGAGGCTGGACTGGGGCGAAGGATGCGGAAGGGCCTCTCCCTTCCCCAAGAGCCTGCGCACAGCGCGGGGAATTCCTGCGTTTATTCCCCTTTGCTGCCTGAGGACAGCCGAGGGAGCAATTTTTCCTCCTGCTCCCTTCCTCTTCTCCCTTGCCTGCAGGGAGCCCAAAGGCCTCGTCCCACAAAGCCCAGTCTCCTTTTTGTTTGCTCCGTGCCCAGCTCTGTGCCACCAGGATCCTGGAGAGCTCTTAGGAGGCCCTGGGGCTGCGCTTGGCGCCTGCCACGAGGTCTCACGGCTCTTCCAGGCAGCACCAGACATGGTGCCCCCCTCCCACTGCCCTCACCGAGTCAATGCACCAGTTGCATAGGGAAAAAGGAAAAAAAAGGGCATTTTTAAATGAACCCAGCTTGTTCTAAGCTTCACCCCACACTCCCCAGAGCACAGAGCCCGGGGCGCTGCCTCCCTGCCCGGGCTGGATGCAGCCCGTTCCTCACCCTGCGGCCGGTCCGGATTGAGGGCATCGCTCCCTGCGTTCGCCGTTCCCGCTCCGGCCAGGAGGATGCTCCATCCCCCTTCCCACGGGGGCTCCCGTAAGACCCTGCACTGTGCCACGCGCCCGTTGGAGGCCACCCAGGTCCCACGCTGCCGCCGAGCCCCTCGGCCACCCGCCGGCACCGCAAACCCAGCGCCTTGCACAGGGGCTGCTGACAGTTGTACATTTTGTGTCTATATATAACGGACTTTGTAACGTGTTTTGATCTAACTTGCTATAAATTAAAGCCCTTCTGCGTGGGAGGAAGGAGGAGCGGTTCCTTCTCCGCTAACAAATCCACTGTGAAAACCTGATGTGTTTCCCCGCACTCCCAGCCTGAGCGCTCCCCATGGAGCTGCGGGAGCAGAAGGGATCGCTGTCTTCTACTGTATATGATCACAGGATAAACGCACCAGCTGTGGATTTTGTGGATTTTTGTTTTTTTTTTATTATTAGATTGAGTTTTCAGAGGGATTTTTGTCTTTTCTAATATATATTGGTGTGTGTGTCCGTGTGTGCGCATATATATATATTATATATTTTTAAATCAGTGATGAATGTGTGAATATATATGTGGCCAGCAAATTTGGTGAAATGGCTAGCAACGTTCTGGCTTAATTTGGGAAGGCTGGAAAGGAGTCACTAAAAGATACCCTGGCCTGAGACATTTTTTTTTTTAGTACATCTATTTTTTAAGTGAGTCTTTAAAGAAAAAAATAGTGAGATTTTTTTCCTGAATTTCATGCCCTGGAGGTCTGGATTTGAGGCTGCGTTTCCCGTGTTCAGGGTATCTGGCCCCACGGAGAGCGAAGCCCCCCAGATTCGTGGTTCCCTCCTTTTGCAGTCCCCGAACCCGGGATCTGTCTGCTCCCAATGGAGGCTGCAACGGCTGCCTTATGCCTCCCATTCCCACAAGCTGCTCCCAAGGAAAGCTTGTTTTTCAATCCTCAATACCCCCCAGGAATGCCAGGGAAGCACATGGCGTTTTCCCTAGAGAGCACTCGCATGCGTTTCCCCACACAGACGAGCCCCAAACACCGGCTGCGACGGCCAAACCCAGTGAAATTCGGGGTGCCCCTGGTCCCAGCACCCCTTAGCGCAGTGATTCGTGTCGCCGCTCCTTGGTCCCACTGCGAAGCTCCTGGCACTCCTGAGGCCGCACACGATGGGTTGGGATGGAGCTTTGCAACCCACGTGCACAAGTCTGGGATTTATCCGGGCTGGTTACTTTGGATTGGTTTTGTTTCCCTGCGGAGCTTTCGTTTCCCCACAACTCCCTGTTGTGACCCCGCTCCCCTATCTCACCCCCTCTTTTTTTTTTTTTTTTTTGGTGTTTTGGGGAATGGCCATGTTTTTTTTTAATTATTATTTTTTGGCTGCATTTCACTTCCTGGAGGAAGACCCGGCTCCTGCATTTTAGTAAAAGGAGCATCCCCAACGCTGGTTCCTGGGAGATGCAGCTGGGTGAGTTGGGCCACCCCTTCCCGGCAGCTCCACGCAGCCTCGTCCGGCCGAGCTCTTTCCTGCCCTTCTCCCGTCCAGCACGTTCTCCTCCTGCTTCAGTTAGTCCCTTCTCCTTGCACTAATTGCAGGGGGGATGAAGAACTGGCAGGATCTAGGCTGGCTTTGGGGTCGGGGAGGATTTCGAGGTGGATGGGAAGCCCCTCTAGCGTTGTGTTTTTGAGAACGTTCTGTACCCGTTACACCCTGTCCTTGTTTTCAATAAAATTAGCCCTCAAATGAGCTGCTCGTTGCTTCTTCTGTGGCTGGGGGGGTTTGTTCAAGCTCTTGGCCAGTGGCCCTGGTACCAGTGTGACGTCCCCTCGTCCTGCATCCGCGAGGTCCCCAGATGCTAAATTGCTCTGCCTGGAGCCATTGCTGGGGTTTGGCTTTGGGTGGCCTTGGGTCACCCTCTGCTGTGCTCCTTCTCCAGGCCCAGCCATGCTCCCGGGTGAAAAGCAGGAGCTCCTGGAATTGCTGTGGTGCCGGAGCCGCTCCATGCGGGAGCGAGCAGAGCCGGACCCCGCAGCTGCCCGGTGCCGCAGCATCGGCTGCCACGAGATGGAGGCATCGGCCAGCGCCTGCCCGCGCTCCAGCATTCCTGCCGGGAAGGACGTTTTTCCCGAACCCCCCCCAATCCCACTGCACCCCGGGCAGATGGGGCTGGGGATCAGGACTGAGCTGGTGCTGGGAGCTGCCGCGGCGGCGGCCGCTCCGTTTCAATTACCAGCGTAATAGCTCCATCAAGACGCATTAAAAATGCAGCAGCGCCTCCGAGGAGAGAACTTGAGCAGAGGCAGAAAATTCACCACTCTGCGCAACCTTATTAGGAGAAAGCTTTTTTTCCCCCCTCTTTCTCCTCATTTGTCTCACGGACAGGCGAAAAGAGGCTGTTGTTGGCGCCGCATGAGATCCCGCAGGGTGTTCTCAGGTCCTGCTGACACTGCCCAGACCCCGCTGCAGGATCTGGCTCGTGCTGCAGAGAACGGCAAACTCAGTGCACCCAATTGAGGGTCAGGACGGTGGGTGTGGGTGGTCTGGGCATTTCTATGTTGTCCCGGGCGCTGGCCTTGCAGGGCTGGGGCTGTGGCACTGGGCATCAGCGACCACCAAGTGGGAGCCATTCGGATGAAGGGATGAGCCCGGCCGCCAGCTCTGCTTTTCTGCCTGGCCCAGGGCAGCAAGATGCTCCTTTTTTTATTTTTTCCCCATGTGCAAGTGGCAAATTTCACAATTCGTCACTTCGAATGCAAGCCCAGAGGTGCCACAGCAGCCCCTTGGCCCCCCTGGGGTCCCTGCAGGCTGAAACTGTGACCGTCAGCATCACCTCCCCAAGCCCTGCGGTGGCACGGGATGCCCTTCCTTGCCTTCCCGGCCTGCTTTAATTGAACCTTTGGGAAAAATCTCCCCTTCCATTCCCCACCCCCTCAAATCCCATTAATTAAAATCCTTGATCCGGGCCAGCAGCTGTTGCCTCTTTTTTATCTCCTTTGGCTCCTTGGGAGCCCAGCGGGCGGGTGGCCCCAACGAGGTGCCCAGCATGACCCGAGTGGCCACGATGGCCCCCCTGGCCACTGGGGACCCTCTGCCTGTTCCGGCTCTGCCGCCGCTTTATCGTTTCTTCCAGAAATAGCCCCAAGAGGTGACTTTCCTCCTCACTGCCAGCCTGGGCTTGGTGCTTCTGCAGCGATCCATCATCGATGCAACGGGGAAACGTCAGGAGCAATTAGTGAACCGGTGGCGTTAACTTTATCAGAGACAATACGTCTTTTTTAATGAAACTCGTGGCAAAAAAAAAGAAAAAAAAAGAAAAATGCTGACAACAGATGTATTATTTCACCTCCAATTTACCAGCGGGTGTATTTTTCATTCATGGGAACAGCTGATACGCATATTTATTTGGCGCAGCGCGTGTGCAGTCCCTGATGGATCGATTCTTGGGAGAGAGGGATCTTGCCGGGCAACCTTCATGCAAAGTAGTCCCAAAAGTGAGCCCCAAATTTTAGCCCCCAGACAAGCTAAAAGGACAGTTGTCTTTTTATTTTATTTTTCCATAAATGCGTGGTCTTCAGGCCATTTTGGCTCATTTCCCTGACCTGTTTGGCTGGTGGCTCTGCCACCCATTGCATAGGGTGGCCGGGTGGACATCAACCCTCTCCCAGCTCTCCTTGGCCTTGGTGGGAGCCAGGCGGACTCATCTCCACCACGTTTGGAAGAACGAACCCAGCAAGGAGCGACGGGCTCAGCAACATGGGGGGTTGGTTTTATGCTCATGTTTTGGCCATTGCTTCTTTGGAAGCCCCTTTGGGTGTTACCTCCAGGGGTTAACAGGTCTCCAAACTGTCCCGTAGCCTCTTGAACCTCGGTGCCAAAGCTGGGCATCCTTCATGGGTCATCTGAGCTTGGTCAACAGCACACTGACATTTCCCTTCCTATTTCTCCTATTTCTGGAGAATCTTTCCCTCTTTCCCAAAGTCCCAAAGGAGTTTCAGCTCCTTGCACTGATGAAAACAAATCCAAGAAAAAAATATTTGCTATCTTTTTCCCTTTCATTAGGAATGGAAGACAGGAGTCGTCTCTCTTCTGGGTACGCTACAACCACCATCAATTATTTAGGGCAAAGCGTCTCTCTGACAAATAATTTTTTTTTAATGTGGGAAGATTAAATCTGATTTTTTTTAACATCATAACAAAAGCAATTTCTCACTCGCAAGTCCTCACATTACATGCAGTAAAGAGTCCAGGCATCCATCCCTGTATTGATCAGCAAATAGGTCCTTATATAGACCGAGTTCACCTAACCTTGTTTAATTTTGGATTCATTGATTCAATGCAAAGATCTAGATGAAAAGCAAGTGGGCTGTTTCCAGCGCTGGTGATGCTATTTTTAAATAAATCTAGTGCATGCTAAAATAAATATGCAAAGCATTTTGTAAGTCCATATATGGGTGGGGAAGAGGAGACCAGATGTACTAAAATATTTAACAAACTTTTCTCTTGATTTCTGGAAACGCATGTTTTATTTAGTCAACACCAGGGAAATCTGATCAATTCCAATACTGGATGTGCAGGGTGGCCCCGCACCCCTGGTCCGGCGCAGGACCCTGGGAGAACCGTCTGTGCAGTGACATCGCTGCCACATTGAAATGCAAAGCTCATTAACCATGTCTGGGATTTTTTTTTGTCTGTTTGTTTGGTGCTTTTTTGTCTGGGCGCTCGTTAGGAGCGCAGGAGCTGAAGCATCCATCTAGCATTCCCTTTCATCTCCGGCCGTGTTTTTCTCCATTGCTCAAATGACAAAGTTTTCCCCTCCGCCTTCAAAATGTTATTTGATTGCACAAGATGAGACGGGGCGAAGAGCATCCCCAGGTGGGCTGAGCATCCCTGTGTCTGGCTGTGATCTGCCAGGAGAGGAAGGTGGTCTCCCTATTGTCACTTATTTCAGCCACTTCCCTGCACCCCAATGTCTTTCTCAGGACAAATGCACCCCCAAATCCCACAGATTTCAGTGTGGTCAAACTCAATTGAGCTGCTGCCAGCCCATGTCACCTCTAGTAGAGGCAGACAGTGTTTTCCTACCGTGGGAGAAGAGGCTAAGACCATCTCCCTTTTTTAATGTTTGCATAGAACATCCACCATTTTATATCTCTAGCACTAGGTTATTCCATGCAGAGGGAGGTATTTGCCACAAATATGATGATGGAGACATACAGGCTTGGTATGAAGCAAAGAGCTGAGAAGGCAGCACAGGAAGGGATGGCAGGGCTGGTGCCAGGCTTGGCACGGGAAACCCACAGCTAGGAACCCATGGGTGCAGGAATGTAGACCTGAGGCTGGGCAGGTTGGTTCTGGGGTAACTGGGAGAACACCAAAAAAAGCATTTAACATGTACAAATGCACCATATTTAGGAAATAAACACATCACATGGAGCTGCAGAACAATGAGGAGAAAAACAAGTTGGCAAACACCTAAATATGACCCCAAGCAAGCCCAGAAGATCACCCCCAACATGACTGTCACCTTCTTGCCCACAATGGGCTCTGCTTCACCCCAGAGCCTCCAGCCTGTTCACCTGGAAGACAAGCAACAAAAAGCCCCATAGCAGAGCACAGGTAGAGCTGTCACAGGGGAGCCTAGCTCATATTTGTTCCTCAAACAGAGCAGGTGACTTTTAAAGGGTGTTTTTCTAGGCTCTCATTGCAATCAAAGCTGTTTGTAATGAAGACGTTTTGGCACCTGCCAAGCCCAGCTCAGGAGGCAGCAGCTGCTGCAGCCAAGGGGCACCTGTGGCTTAAAATCACCGCTGCTCCTGGCTGTAATTTCCCATTCCAAACAAGGCACCTGAGGTCATGGTGAGGAGAAGGAGGATGGTTTGGTAGAGGGTTTGATGCATTTAACCCATTTGGCAAGGATCATGCTTGAAAAGAGCCAGGGGGTTTGCTGAGCTGTCCGGAGGGATCTGCCACCTCCCTGGTGGCACCCCAAAACCTAGGATGGATTTTCCTGCCATTGATGAAACCACCCCTTGAACGGTTTGTTCCCACTGATTCATCCTCATTAAAAATTTAAATGAGAAAAACGGAGAAGTGTTCAATGTAGCCGACTCTATCAGAAGCCTTAGGAAAGGATTTGAACTGAAGTTCCCAAGTCTTGAAGATTCAATCTCGCCCAAAAACATCTATGTTTTGCAGTTGCTTGATGGGTGCATCCTTGGTGCCACAGGTCCGTGCTGGGTTATCTCAAGGAGGGTCCATGTGGCTCTGGCTGTTTCGAGGAGCTGCAGGGTAAGGGACAAGCCCAGGGCTGCTGAACAGAGCTGGGACACCCTAGATTAGCACTTCTCCCTTAAATTCCACCAGCTTTTTGTTCTTTTTCATTATTTATTTCTTCAATTATTTCTTTCCTGACTTTGTCTTTAAGGTGCTGAACCAAGAATGAAGATTGCTAATTCCAAAGACTTTCATTTGCTTGCCTTGTATTGCTGATTTCTTTTTCTCCTCAACCCCTTCATAACTTATTTCTTCAGAGGTGCCAAAATACGTGACTCACAGGAAACAAACCCCAAAAGTCTTAGGCCCTGTTTCAGGGTGCCTACATGGCTGTAGGCTTCGGTGGGTTCCTGCTCCAGCGAAGCTCTCAGCTTCTCAATGTTTCTGATACGAGGAGAGGGCAAAATCTCTTCTCTGTGGGCTTGCAGACATGTTTTAATGCCTCAAATCTCCTTGAATGCACTTATTGGTGTTAATTGCACCAACACTTGTCAATACTGGTGTATTTTGGTGTATGATTTTTTTTTAATGGTCAATTTTAAGCACTTGATTGTTTTGTCATCAGCAGCTCCTCTGATGGCTGTGCTAGGACAGGGCACGGAGAATCTGTGTGTTGGTGTAACCCAAGTCTTGTGGGATGGATGGTACCTGGAATGCCTACGTGTCCGTTAACCTCAGGGGAGCACCACTGTCATGTCACAGATGCTTTGGAATGAGGGGGGATCTGGTGCATCCTTCCAGTCTCACATCTTCAACTTTCCTTGATTGCAGAGGAGGTTTCAACCTCTGGTTTTTGTTGCTGCCCTACACAAGACAGCAGGAGGATCCCTTCAGGTGGGACTTTGCTGAGTGTGAATGAGCAGAGACTTTCCCAGGGCTTAGGCTGGTGGGACTTGGTGATGGGCAGCATGGAAGCAGCCTGGCTTGGAGCTAGATAAGATCCATGGAGAAAATGAGGAAAGAGAGACTCTGGTGAGGACCCTATGGTTGAAGCATGTTAGCCTGGGGCAGGAGATTGCGGAAAGCCAAGGAATCTTAAGGTCAGGGCCAGGGCAATGGGAGAACCCAGCTATGGCAGCAGCTGTCACCAATGCTGTCACTGAAGGAGATGGGGTGTCTGCAAAGGACAAGAGGAGGTCACAGAACTGAAGTGTAAAGTCACCACTAGAAATAGCAGGGCCTAAGTGATATTTTTATCAGAGGCATCACGGGGAAGGCATGAAGAAATCCCATCCTGAGATGCCCAACTACTGGCGCTCCAGCACTTCCCCTTAAACTAGGCACAGAGTATCCTAACTGCTCCCTGGGCTGCCCACGGGAAGGGACTGGCCCAGGCACTGTGGCCTGGCACTTCCGCCAGCCCGCTCGTTTGGTTCAAATCACTAATGAGCTAATTAGTTGCTATGGAAATGTCATGTGGGAGAACTTTGGGGAGGAGAAATTATAGGTAATTTTTATTTGTTTGGGCCCTGTTCCTATAGCAACCAGAGAACTTGTCTTTGACTACCAGTTGGTTTCCATGGAGTTGGCTGCTAGTTCTAGGTTATTAATGCCTTGGAGCAGAAGACAATGCGACTCACCTAGTAGGACTTGTAGATGTCTCCTTCCTGTGCAGGTGAATTTTGCGTTTAACCAAACTCCTGGCATCGTTTCTCTAATGAAACTAGAACCACTCTTGGCAATTGAGCTGACTCCAATCTCCTCATCAGTAGACTTAGGGCTAGAAGAATCCTTTGGATCATCCAACCATTGGTTTCAAGATATCCTGAAATGAATAATCCGTTACCTCACTTCTCAGTTTCTTCCACATACAACATTTAAAATGTGTGCTTGATTTTTAATTGGATTTTCTCTGGGTTCAGCTTGCAGATGCCAGTGGTTGTTCTGCCTTTCTCTGCTAAATTAAAAAGTCTTTTAGCACCTGGCAGTTTTGCTGTAAAGGGACTTAGTGTAATTAAGTCACTTCTCATCTCACAACAACTGGCTCACCCAAACAAAGCAGTTTGTTTGCTTTCAGCCTCTCACCGTGAAGCATCGCCAATATTTGTACAGCTCAGGGAAAAAAAGGGATGCGGTGTCTGCTTTGCAGTTATGCTGGAGGTCTGTCAGAAGGAGCTCTCCAAACACCTTCAAAAGATGAGCCTTGGAACCAAGCCAAGCGCTACTGGACACTAAGGACTGTGGATTTGGGAGATTGTTTTTTGATGGGTTATAGTTTCCCTCCCACCAACTAGCTCCTCTGCTTTCCACAGGCGATAATTACCCTTGTAGGAGCTAAAAACTGCTGTTTCCATTCCCCAGTTATCAACCCATACTCCACTTTGAAGGCACCAGCCACTTCTCTCTGAAATTCCAGCTCCAGCTAAACTTGGAGCAGCCTCTGTTGGGTGCTGGAGGGGGCTCGATCAGCCTAGGAGCAGCTATGACTCCTCCAGGAGAGATATTTTGCTCCGGTTCTGAAGGCAAATAAGGTGACCCACGTGTGGCTGAGCCTTTAACGATATTTGGCCGAGAGTGCCATGCGCTCACATGGGAGGCATGAAGCAAATCACCTGGTGAAGGCCGGCTCCTCATAGCCAGCCCTTTTCCTTCAAGCCTCTTGGCAGCGTTTGCTCCTGGCCTTGCAGCTTCGCATGCTGCGCTCACAGCTGCTCCGTCGCAGTTGGACGAGGCGCAGCCCCAAGGGCTCGAAACGGAGGCAGGAGGAGCCCGGAGGATCAGTCCAAGCTGCGGCAAGTGGGGAGAGACAACACGGCCCGGATGGAAGGTCCCTGAGCCACGGAGAGGGGCAAAACTGGACAAGCCAAACATTCCAAGGGTCGGGAAAGTATCATGCGAGGGTTTCTCTGTCTCCTTCATGCCTCTGGAGTTATGTAAAAATCATGGTAGAAATCTCTCGGCTAAGCCTGCATGTGTTCCTTCGTCAGTAGGTCTCCAACAGCGGTGGGGAGAGCCTTGGGAAATGCTGTATTTAAGCAACTGGCAAAACCGGCTTCAGCGCCAAGGCAAGCAGCCGGTTGTCACCTGGAAGACAGAGACACATCCAGCACAGCCAGGGATCCTGTGCTCAGACAGTTCCTGGCCTCTGTTCCGGAGCAGGGAAATGATACAGGAACCCAGGGCAGGGACCCATGAAGTGAGATGGGCAGGTGTCCACTCAGGGGAGCTTGCCCAGGACATGATCTGCTTGCAACGAGGTGTTTCAGTTATGCCATGTGGCCCCTTGCTTCCTTCCTGCCCCAGGGCAGCTGCCAGGGTCTTTCTGCCCATATCAGTGTCTCAGCTATAAATAATAGTGATGTTCTTAGTGGACATCTCCAACCCAGCTATGGCCCGCGACTCACGAGCTTCCTGTTTCCAGAAACGCCATGGGCTGATTCGTGGCTACCAAGGAGCATTTCAGTCTGACCCCATAGCCTGTGGTCAGGTTTGATTACACCAAACAGCATCTTGCATTCCCAGGAAGGCAAATAGGAGGACTCCTTTTCAGGGCTGTGAAACCTGGCTAGCATCCTGCAAAGACACACGACAGATGGTGCTTCATCCCCGGCCTCACCTGGTTCTCCTCCTTTCCTTTGGCTTTTCCTTCCTTCACTCGTGGCTGGCAAGAAACTCTTCCTGGCTTGGTTTGATCTGCAGCTCTTCCAGCTATGGCTTTTGTAACGTCTTTGCTGCTAGAGCCTCTTGCAAAATCAGCATTTTCCACTTAATGTCCCAGGCTCCCTTCACCTAGGGCAGCCACAGCTCTGCACTGGAGTATGCAGGTAGCCTCAGCAGGTGCTGGATGGAAAATGGTACTGATCTTATTTAGCCATTAAGGGGTCTGAGCATGGAAAGTATCCAACACCTGGAAAGTATGAAGCCTTCTGCGGATGGCTAATGCTGCCCTGAAGACAGTGCATGCTTTGAGGATCTCGCACATCCAAGACAGAGAAGGAAAAGGATGACACCCATCATGTCACAGGGTGCTGAGATCTGTAGATGTCCTGGCTGCCAGCTCAGAGGGTCATTCTGGGCTCCTGCAGGTGCATGAGGCCAAGCTCTGTAGAGCTGCCTCTGGGAAACACTTGGTGCGAGGCCCTGGGAGAGTCACTCCCACTTAGTGGCACTGTTTACTCATTTGTAGAATGGGGAGCAGAGCGACTCCTCTCCCTGTGGCTCCATCTCCATGGCTGGGTGTGGGCAGATGCTCTGGCTTTGCTGGAAAACACAGCCAATGGTGCCTGCTACCCCATGCCTTGCTGATGTGTCCACACTTGCACTCATCTGAACCATGGGGACTTCCAAGCCAGCTAGCGTAGGGTGAAGACATCCAAGTTCACTGTCACTGTGGTCTGTTGGGAGTGGGAAAAAAAAGAGCTCTTGGAAGTTTTTCCAGGGACAAAGGAGTTACTGTGCTGGCTGCCTGCTTTGTGGGCACCATGCTACTCTCTGGGGCTCTTCCCTCTCCAGAAGCCCTAGGTTTGTAGGTATGTGATTGCCTACAGCTCTTGTCATGACTGTGCAAGTCTCATTCATGCCATTCCCCCTGCTGTGGGGAGGAGGACATGCACGGGCCATCCCAGGCAGTGGGATGGGTAGAGGAGAATGTGGCCTGCGAGGCCACAGAATGAGTGGCTGAAGCAACGTGGGGCAAGCGTCGGAAATACTGCCCAGCCCTGCGGTGAGAGGAGGAAACTGTCTGGTTTCATGACACACACTTGCATGCTTTTCACCTGAGTAACCTTCTTCTGCCAGAGAAAAGAGGCTTCTACTGCACCCTGCCATGAGCTGGGAGGTCAGCATGAGAGCTGAGAAAACTCAGGGTAGGGGCATTGCTTTCTTAAGCTACATCCAGCAATTGGCAGCAAGAACTTGCAGCAGGAAGGTGGCCAGGGAGAAGCTCCATGGTAGGGCAGACCTGGATGGCCTCTCCTTGACACCAAACAGCTCTGCCATGGCCAGGTGAAGCAGTTTGGGGTTGTTCTTCCTAAAGCAGGTGAGACCTGTCAGGTGCAACATGGTCCTGACTTACTCTTTCCCATGCCCAGCTCCCCGGATGCTTTCAGCCAGACCCATTTCTCTCAGAGGGAATCTCTGCATGTTGAGGGGTCCAGGTGAGCTTGTTGCAAAGTCTGGGGTCTTTTCTACTTGCTTTGGTCCCCTAGGACCTACCCTTTGCATATATTTACACTGTGAGGGCACAAACAAGTTGCAGAGCAAATGCAAGTCCACAGACTCATAGCTCAATTTTTCACCTGATTTGTTGGTTTTGACCTGGTTACAGCTTGAACTCGAAGCACCTGGAGTGTAGGTCACCTCTTGCACACCTTGGACCTCTGGTGCCAGGAGCAGCGAGCGCCAGGACGACCTCCCTGCTGCAGAGGCAGCTCCTGAACCGGGTGGCTTGTTCCAGCTGCCCCTCACAGCATGAGGGATATGAATCCCTGAATCCCAGCCACGCTCCAGCATTCCATAAAACACAGAGCTCCAATTACGCATGGCTTGGCTCTGGGGAAGCTCAGGAAGGGGCAGGGAGCAGCCCTATCTCACAGCCCCAGATCTTCAGTCTAAAATAAAACCGCAGAGTGAAGGCATATTGTAAGGACAAGTGCTGGTGCTATCCTAAAGCAAACCCTGGTTGGATTAGCCCCAGAACAGACGGTCCTTTTTCCTCTGGCAACAGAAACGGTCATAATCCAAACATTACTGACCCCAACACCGCAGGGCAGAGAGCAAAAGCGTATTTGGAGCTGAAGGACTCGCTAGTGCCGTCTTCTCCACTGCCAGCTGTGGCAAAGAAGAGTTCGTTGTTGCAGAATACTGCAGCCTCCCAGTCCACTCCCTACCTGCCGATGGCCTTGCCTGGCTCGGAACATGTCTGTCCAGGTGAGCATGGGAAGGTGTTTCCTGTGGAGCCACTAACCAGCGGTTGAGCAAGCGTTGCTGGATTGAATGCAGGTTTTCCCACTTCCCCAGCCCTTTCTCTGCTCTCGACCCATCTCCCAGGAACCTTTTTCTAATGCTCCCTGGGGTCCTTGGCCTCAGCCACTGAAGGGGTGGACAAGAAGTGGTCGACTCCACGCTCCAATCGCAGACTGCTGAAGTGAAGGTTGGGCTTGGCGAGGGAGATCTTTCTCCAGGAGCCCTTTGGAGGCAGGAGTAAGAGGATATCTCCAGGAGCCACCTTCAAGGCGTTGAGAAACAAGTAGCCGAGTGAGCGTGAGTCCATGTGGGTGAGTCTGAATGGGATGGGGGGCTCCTCAACCATCGGAAAGGGGCATTTGGAGATCCAGAGGATGGGGGAGACATGGGCAGGTGCAGCCTGGGAGTGAGGTGCCCGATACAGGGTCACGGGAAAGCGGGATGAGCCCAGGCTCGGCGCTGGACTCGCGGAGGGTTGGCCGGGCTGAGCACAGCGTGGTTTGGCATGTCCCATAGCGGACTTTGGGGAACTGATGTCTCCTCTGGGAGAACCGGGACCCAGAAGGGCTGGAAAGAAACCCAGGTGGTTCTCACCAGTCCTCATCCTGCTGAGGAGCAAGGCAAGAAGGTCCCTCTTGCTCTGACCCTCTGCAACTCACAGGGGCTTTAGCCCCTGCTCATCTGTGGGGATCATTGGCCACATTGGGGACTGATGAGACTCCCCAGTGTCCGACCGGGATTTATTCGCGGGCTCTGTGCGTGGGCAAGTTGTTTTGCGTCTCCTATAACCAGCGGGGCAGGTTGTCCTGGGGCTGTGTGTGTCTGTGGATCCCAGACTCCAGGTCTGTGTCAGGGCGGTGCTGAATGGAGCTGGGGATGGGGCATCCAGGCAAACACACCTCCCTCTGCCAGCCCAGACAGGGCTCCCATCGCAGTGAGGTGCTGCCGTGGGCTCTGGTACAGAGCAATGGCATGGAAGGATCCAGGGAACACGTCCACCTCTAGGACACCCTGTGCCGTCTCTCTTCTCCACCTTGTTTAAACTTTTATGGCCAAAACAGCCCTGTGCAAACATCCTCCTGTAAATAACCCGCGCAGATGGGGCTGTGTTTGAACAAGCGGACGTGCGCCGGCAGCGCAGGAGGCTGCTAACCCGGCAGGGTGCCCAGCACCCAGCGCCGACATGGGGTCACCCGTGTGGCCAGGGGCCACCTCGCTCCACCTTGGAGCAGCTCCTCTCCTGCCAGCTGCGCACCTGAACATGGAAAACGCTGGTTTGGGGAATTGAAATGCTGGAAAAAGTCTCACCTGGAAACCACTAAAGCAATCAGGCACCTGCATTTCCAGGGTAAAACATTCCTTTTGGGAAGACCTACAGTGAAGCACTTCTGCACCTTTGGATTTTTTCCCCACCTTTCCAATATGACTTTCTTTTTGCTGAATTGGCAAAGGGCTCCCGTTTCCCCACAGTTTTGTTTTTCAGGTGAATTGCCATTAGCATTTCTTTCCTTCCCCTGCTTTTTTTGTTTTTCTTTGCTGCTCTGATCTCGCTACAAGACTCACCAAGAGCAAAACTTTTCCATACCTACACCGTGGCTGTCACTGGCTGCACCACCACTGCCTTGGGACCGCTCTCCTCCAAGGTCCCTCCTAACACCTCTTTGCGCCGAGGGTCAGAGCTGCACCATGGAAAGGAAACCAAAGCAAATAACTGTGGATGTGGCTGGTTAGAAATGTTTTCCCTTTAGCTGTGGGCTTTGAGGAGAGCACACGGATGCCGACTCTGCTTGCAGCATGTCACGGCTGGTCCGAGGCTGCTGGGGCGAGGAGCCCCAGGAGGGGCCCAGGAGTCCTGCACGCGTCCCACCTCTTCCTCACCAGAGGAGCACGTTTCTGCAGAAAAAAAATCAGGAACATGACACTGTGTCCTGGCCCCATTTCCCAACACAGGCTGCCAAGGGGCAGGGAGGTGTCCGCACCGGGCAGGCGTGCGGTGCCTGCAAGAGCGGGCAGGGACAAATGTCACCAAGCTGGGGCAGCTTTATATTTATAAATTGTAGCAGAGCAGCTCAGCGCTTATCAGCCTTAAACCTCAGAGACTTTTCCATCTACCTGGCAGCCAGAGCCGAATCTGAGCTGCCCTCAGCCCTGGCCTGGATTCTGCTTTCCTGCCTGCAGCTAAGGCTGTTCTTATTTTTAATGGAGCATTTCTAGATTACAGCAAGTGACAGCAGAGTGATTTGCGATGTGTCAAGTTTCCTGCCCTTTCTCTCATAGCCTCAGCTCATAAAAATATGCTCCCTCTGGGATTGCTTCAGTTCCATCCCTGCTGGCCGGTTCAAGTTCCTCTCTATTATTTGTATTAAGGAAGTGCCTGGAGGGTTTGCACAAAGATTGCTGCCTCATGGCGCTAGCACCTGATAAGGGACAGTCCCTGCCTCATGCTCGGGATGCGGTGGGATAGTTTCCATGCCCAGTGTGATGCAGTTCCCACCAGCAACTTTGGCAAAGCCCCTTGCTTCAATCAGCCCAGTTTTGCAAAGATGCATCTTTTATAGGTCTTGAACAGGTACTTTGAGGTTTGATTGTGCAGCCTTTATAGACAAGCCCTGCTCAATGGTGAATTCATTGGCAATGCCAAGATCTCAGGGACATCAGAGGAGCATGAGCCGAGGCTGATGAAAGCCTTGCAGAGAGGCAAGTGCAGAGTGTCCCCACTGTCCCCAACTCGGCACCACGCAGCATCTCTCCCTCCTGCAGACCTCCGTGTGCTTCACAGGCATCACGAAACCAAACACTGGATGGGGAAGTGAGACTGTCTTGAAGCAAGACTGGAATGAGATGAAGCAGCTCATCCAAGCTGGTGCAAAGGCGCAGTGGCAGATCTGAGTCCCAAACCACATTGTGGCCAAAAATCCTCCTTACAGCCTTTTCTTTGTGCAAGAGCACGGGGGGCACTTCTCATGGTCCTGTTTGCATGACTCATTTTCCTCCTCTTTGCTCCTTTCCATGTTGGCAGGAGCTGTTTCCTTTATTAGCTCTGCACTTTCACTGCAGTGACAGAGCTCCTGGAAGGGATCCCTTCCCTTTGCAAGCCGCCTTTGAGAAAGGAGCTAGAGCATCTTCAGCTCGCAGGAGTGGATGCAGTTCTTCTATCCTAGTGATAAAGCTGCCACATGTTCCCTTCCACTAAAGTTTTTAAAAGCTGCAGCACGGATCTTGCTCAGAGACAAGCGTCTCTGGGCCCTCCAGGAAGCAGGAGCAGGGAAGGGTACCCAGAGGGTGCCTTGGTGCCACGGGCAACGCAAGGAGGCAGCTCCCAGCATTGCTGCAGCTGATGCTGATCCAGAGCAGGTTGAATCTCTTGCCTGCTGGCTGCATCCCCGGGCAGCACCGAGGCCGGATCGGGACACTGGAAGGAGACCAGAGCTTGCAGCAGAGAGAGAAGATTGCCTGGCAAGGAGACAGTGAGAAGCCAAGTGCTCGCTGCTTGGGCAGGAAATTGCCGTGTCCCCAAGAGCAGGCGCCTCTTTCCTCTATTTTAAAGTGATTTGATTGCCCAAGGCGGGCAGCTGAGCGGGTCGGGACCAGGGCTCGGGCTGCTGAGAAGTATTTGGGAAGGCAAATCCTTCTGTGCCACAGGCAGGAGCTGCCTGAACGCAGCAGGGCATTCACTGGGAGCCAGGAAATAGGGATTTAGGTTAATACAGATATCCAGGTGGGAAGGGGTAGTGAAGAGGGACACTGTGGCTCATCCACAGGGACAAGGAAGGTGCCGGGCAGGCGCCAGCCTGGCTCGGGGCACCCCCGGAGCAGCTCATGGGCCTGGATATTTGCTATTCCAAGAGATCTCCCCAGTAACTTTCCAGAGGTAATAAAATATCTGGCTTTAAGCAAACAAGAACAGGTGCAAAAACAACGCAAGGGGGAAAAGGGACCTAGAAACGGCCACGGGGAGAGACAGCCAGAGCAGGCGGCCGCGATGTCGCCTTTCTGAGGCTGGCTCAGCCAAGGGGATTGAGAAAAAAGCCCAAATCCACAGGCTGTGAGACAGGGCTGACATCTCCAAGGCCCCAGTAGGTTAGTTCTGGTCCCTGAGATGCAAGGTAGGGACTCTGTGGTGTTCCTCCTCCCTCCTGCTCAATATCCTGCTTTTTCGGGGAATTTTCCCCTGCACATTCCTTCTCTGTAAGCACCAAGGATGGCCCCAGTACCTCCTTCTTTTTGCCTAAATTTTGTTAAATGTGTTACAGGAATTTGATGGTCTCCAGGAGGTTGTGCAGGAGAGAGCAACAGTCCTCCAAAATCAACATCAGTGACTGCAATTTGGGGCAGATCCATGGGATCGCTTCAAGTCTCCTCTCCCTGGGATGCCGTTGGCACTGGGAATGGTGCAGGGATCATTGGCCTGGTGGAGCTCATCCCGGTCCTTGCAAAGGCATCTTGCAGCTGCCACCAGCGCTGGGGAAGAGCCTCCCTCCAGCTACAAGGCAGTGATGCATTTGCCAAAAAATGGGAAACTCTTGTGCTAACAGGGTAATTAATTAATTACAGCTCATTAAAGGAATTACAATCCCATTAGTATCTCTGGATCTCAGTCAGGCTGGTGGAAGGTGTTCCTCGGGGGACAGGAATGCTGCAGGATGCTCAGAGCTGCTTCTTGAACTGGGGAAAACAGGGGCTCCCGCCGGTTCTAGGAGGGTGTTGAGCCACATTCCCTCCCAATGTTTTTTTTCCTGTGTATGTCCCTTGTTGGATGCAACCCTGTTGTGATCGGGAGATGCGCCGATCAAAGTGTGCTGATCCCTGGGCTCATCACTCCGGGAGCCGGAGGAATGTGGGGACCTGCCAGGAGGCCGGATAAATCGCTCCAGGCCTTAAACCCTGACTGGAGCGAGCACCAAGTTTCCCCATCTCCCCTTCCCAGAGCCTGATGCCGGGGATCGAGGCGTTTCCGTAATGCAGCAGCACACCTCATGAATAAAGATGAAGTTGATTAAAGCGGAAAACCCAGGGCAAGGCAGAAGCAAAGCGATTTTGCAGAGATGAGATGCTCTGGCACACCAGGAGCTCCCCGAAGGGCTGAGCGAACATGTTGGAGCATAAGCGCTCCGAGCCCTCTCCCCTGTTTTGTAACCGGTGGCTCTGGGCTGGGATGACTAACCCGCCGAGTCGATAATCGTCCCCACGGGACGCCGGGGATATTTCACACGCTGAGCGAGCAGCCTCGTTTGGAAGGGAGGCCGGCGGAGGCTGCCGTAACCCCTTCCCTGCCGTGAGGCCGGTGGCTCTGGCTCCCCTTCCCACAACAGAGCCCTGTGCAAAGTGGGGGATGATTCCTGCAAAAACACATGAAAGAATGGGCAATTCCTGCCCTGGAGCATCCTGCTCCCAGGGAACAAGAGCATTGGCTGCACAGGAGGGATGCAGGAGCGACGCGCAGCTCCAGGCGCCTGGCTGAGGACTCTGGCACGTGCTGGGAAAGGGGCAGCGTGTATTACTTAATGAGGCAGCGGGGACAGGAATGTGCAGGCGTAATCTAGAAAATCCTCAGTCTGGGATTTACAGGGATGGAAACATGGGCAGTGGCATCCAGCCCACTCCCTTTTGCATGACGCAGCTGCGGGCTTTATCACAATTTATTATCTGCTAGCGGGACTGCAGAAACAACTCCTTTCTGGGCCACGGCCGCGTCTCATTAAGCCCCGTTGGAGCGGACAAGACCATCCCTGTACCCAGGAGATTAGAAAGTAATTGGCCATTTAATTCCGGTCTGCAAATGCGCCGCTTGCTCCGTGGCTGCTGTTTTCCCCGGATTCTTTCCACCCTGGGGACAGCGTTGCCACGCGAGCCGCAGAGTCTGCACCGGGGAGCAAGTGGGGCCGCTCGGACTGTCGGGAGCCGCACGGGAAGGCAGCAGCTTGAGCTCGTTTTAAGATTTCCCTGATAGGTTTCCAAATTGGATTACGCGCCATGGTTGCCGGTGCTGGCAGGCTCTGGAGCCGGTGATTCAGGAGCCTCCGCACTCCTGCCTGTCCCCACGTGACCCAGGAGGCCACGGTCCCACCGGCGGGTTTTGTCAGCATGAGCCAGATGCCGTCGGGGATAATTATGACCCGGATCCGCAAAGTCCTCCGGAGTTGCCATTTTCCGCTTGTCTCCCCACCTGGACGCTCTCGGGATGCGGCGTGCGCCCTTGTTTTAGCTGCCTTATCAGCCACGTGGCTGGCTGCAGCGCTTGGAGCCGCCTCTCTTCCCGAACTTCGTCCCCAAGGAGGCTGGCTGATGCGGTTAGGATTTTTATTGGATTCTGCTGTTCGTTTGCTCCTGACGGTGAGGGCAGAGGCTGCGGCCGGGCTGGACCCGGCGCCACGGCCGCTGCTTCCCGGCTCCAGGGCTCCAGGCAGCCGGTCTGCTTTACAGCACCAACATCCCGGAATATTTACAGAGCTGAAAATTTGACAAGACTTTTCTGCAAATGCAGCAATGAACAAGCAACTCCCTCGGTGCTGGCGCGGGGGTGGGACGTGCCGAGCATCCACGTCTAAACAAACGAGTGGGGTTTTTTTCCTTCCAACGAACACCAAAGGTCTTTCTTTTTTTTTTCCCTTTCTTTCCCCCCCCTCTTTTCTTCCTCCCCTCCCTCTCTTTTTATGCCTTGTTTGCTCCGCTCTGCAAACAACGTTCTTTCAAGCCCAGGCAGAAAACTCTATCTGTCTTCAGAGCATGATGTGATGGCAGAAAGCAGCGACGTCCGCTTGGCAATGAGATTAAGCGGAAGTCATTCATAAAGGGCCTCTCAGCCCAAAGCAAAAGCAAAAAAGAGAAAACAGCCCCCAAAACAAAGCAAAAACCCCAAGCAAACAAGCACGGCTGTTAGATTCGGATGGGCAGGCATGCGGCCTGGACAGCAGGAATAATAGTGAAAGGGTTCACGGATGTCACGTCGCGTATAGACCGGCTGCTGGTGCCTGTGTCCCTATGCAAGGGAGCTGCCAGCTCCTACATCCCAAAATCCCCAGGTTCCCTCCTATGCGGAGAACGAGCAGGCACCCGAGGGTGCTGTCCTGCAGGAGGGGACACCCCGAGGTTCCTCCATGCAGGATGGGAGGCCTCTTGCAAAGGCAACAGCTTCTTCAGGGCTCCTGGCTCTCTAAGCCAGTGGAGAATTACTGAGTTCAATAGTGTCTTTTTCATGAGGGAAGAAAAGAGAAATTCTCTGGGTTTTCCCCAGAATAATGTGCGGCTTAAAAAAAATAATGCACAGCACGCACGTCTGCATGGCTGAAAGGGAAAAAAAGAAAAATCTCAGTGTTTCACTCAGCATCTTTCCCCTTCTCCTGCGCCCGCTCGCGGGTTTTCTTTACAAAATGAACTTCTGGCTGGATCTATTCAGTCTCACAAAGCATTTCCATTCTGACATGAGTGCATATTCCGGAGGAGCCATCAGACTCTCTCCAGCCAACTTTAATCCCAAACGCCTTGCTGTGACTAAACCTCATTTCTATGTTAAGTACCTTAGCTCGCTGCAAAGGCCACGTTAAAAACTCAACCAGTTAAGTAGCCTCCCTGCAGCTGCCTTGTTAAGCATTGAGGGCTGGTTTTATTTATTTTTATTACTTTTTTTTTTCTTTCTGGCTTTACTAGAGCAGAGGTGGAAGATGCCCCAAGGAAAGGCATCATTTGATTCCTGGAAAACCATGCTGGGTTTTGGCTGAGCTCCTCTCTGGGCACATTTGACTCTCGAGCATCCTTCTCAAAAGGGGAGATGCAAAAACTTCTCCCCATAATGTGCAGGAAAAGTCTTGGCATGGAGAAGTCTGGAGCAGCAGGTGCCGCTTGGGAAAACCCACATCCCAAGCGCATGGGAAAATGAGCCAAAGCCGTTGGGATTCAGCCGGGAGGGATGAATGCACCCAGCAGGGATGCGTATCCCCAAGGGAAAAAAGCAAGGCGATTTCTCCCATCCCTGTATCTATTCCATGCCAGTGACTTTGCTGGATGCTCCACCTCCATGGAGGTGGATTCAACTCCATGTTCCTGGGCATCTCATTCCCTGTTGGCGCTCTGCAGCCTCTGGCGCCATTCCCAAACTCGTACGGCGTTCGGAAAACACCCGCCACGGCACAAACCGGGGGTGACGTTTCACCCTGGCTTTGAGAAACGCCGAGTTGCAGTGCAAGAATTGTCAGGACACCCTGTCCGGAGATTATTTACAGCAGGACTTCTCCTTGTCTGGGTTGGAAAGTGCCTTTTATGGCCTCCGAGGGAGCTGCAATTTTAAAAATGAGTGAAATGGCCTAGTGGGAAAATGGCTCATTTTGGATTGTCTGTGTGGATTGGGCTGTTTTGAGGTCTATGAAAACATTTGCATTTTCATCTTTCATTTAAAAACATGCTTTTGTTTTCAGCTGAATGTATACCTTGTTTCTCATTTGCTCACCAAGCATTGAAATGGCTCAGCCTGGCTCCGAGCAGGGTTTAGCTCCCATTTCCAAGCCCCCCTCCTGAGCACTCAGATGCTGATCCCTGTTATCTTTCTAAAATACAGCTCGCTGTTTAAGAATGGCCTCTTGCAATCCTGTCTCCCCTGACACAGCCCCGGTGTCCCGTGCAGGGCTTGCGCCTGGCTCCAAAGCGAAGAATAATGGGGATTTTTCTGCTGGTTTTGACCATTCTCTCCACTCTGCTTGCAAAGTTTGAGCCTGTTTTTTCTTTCTTGGACCCTAAACATGGTGACGTGTAGCCTACTCGCCCATACATCATGCGACAGCCAGGAGGGACGGGGCAAAAGGGGACTTTCCAATAACGTGGTGGCACAAATATGTGCTGATCCTCTCCTCTCTCTGCAAGCGGCAGCCACAAAGACCCAAATTTGCCGTCTCTGCAGCCCTGCCTGGCTTTATTTTGTGCCTAAGCCCAGGGCTTGGAGGCGGCGGGACCGGCGCGGCCAGCAGATAATAGCTCTGACAAAAGCTGTTGTTGCTGTTTCCGTAGGAGTGCGAGTCCAGTCGTGCTCCTTGGTGGCGGATCTGGGATCTGGGTGCTGCAAGGTCTTGGGGTGCTTTCCCGAGTATGAGATCACCCTTGCAGGCACCTGAAGACCCATCCGCGTCTGGACAGGTCTTCCTTTGGCCTCCCAACTCAGCAGGTTGCAGGAGGATGCTTGGCATCTGTGGAAGATTTGCCAGGGTGACAACCTCTTTGACAGCTTGGTTTGGGATGAGAAATGTGGGGAAGGAGAGTGGGATTTGCAGCTTCCAAAGCAGTGAGAGTAGAGCACTGGATGAGGTCTCTTGAGTGTGGTGTGACAGCTCCATCGTAGGCGGTACTCAAGGTTTGGCCAGAGGGGCATCGCTGGGAACTTGGTTGAAGACCTTGCTCCAGCAGGCTGCTGTGCTCTCCAGCTTGGGATCCAAGTGGCCATAACATCCTAAAGGACAAATAATTTGCTGCTTGGGGTAGGATGACTTGTCATTGCAACCCCTCTAGGGTGGGGTGTTTCCTGGGAGAACTTCTGGCCAAATGGCGATGGTGGATCACATAAGACCACATATCCCAAGACAACAGTGAGGAAAGCAGCTCATGCTGCCCCTCGTGCCTCCCGATCAGGAGAGCCCAGTCCCATCCCATGTTTCTGGGATGGATCTGTCCCCCAGCCAGCAGCGGTTGCATAAGAGATTTGCTGTGTGCCCCAAGACCACGTTGACATGAAGCCAAGGTGCTGATTAGGACAGGGTGGATTTCACGTCAGAGCATCTGCTGCCCAGTCTGGTGGGCTCGGAGCTGCTGCCCTGAGCTCGTTTATGTAAGAAGCCAGCTGTGCTCCTCCACTGTCGCCTGCAGGGCCAGGCTTTCCTGCAGCAGCCCATTTGGGAAGGTTTGCAGGTCATAGGGAGGGCCTGGCCCAGAGGACACCAGGCTGAAGGTGGTTCGGGAGAGCTGCGTGGCTCCTCTTTCCCCGTCACGCTCTGCAGTGACAGTGAGGGAGCTCTGGAGCTCCTTCTTGGAGGATACATGCAGCAGGCACAAGTAGGAAGGGACAGGTCTTGGAGGGAGCTGCACAGGGTGGCTGCCATGCCCACCCCTCCATGTTCCACCCCACCCAACCTGTGACCATGGAGAGGGACCTGCTTGGCTGTGCCCTTCCCTGGGGATTGCGCTGCCGAAGATGTGGCACTGGGGATAAGCCTCTTGCTTCCCGCTTTGTCCTGCTTTTGCCTGGCCGGGCTCCCAGCACTATGAGGTCTCTGCCTTGATCCCGGAATGGCAGCCTGCTGAGGACGGATGGCTTCCTGAGATGCCATTCCATATCTCAAAACCCAGAGAAACTCCAAAACCCAGAGCTCCTGTCCTTGTCCATTTGCCTCCTTGTCTGCAAGCTCCACACTGCAGAAGACATGGGGAGGAGCAGAACAAGCAAGGCAAGGAGCATCGCGGTCCCAATGGAGATGTGTGGGTGGCAGGTGGCACAGCACCACAGGGACACCGCAGGGGTGATGTGCAACTTGGCCTCCAAAATGGAAAGAACAGTAAAGCCTATGGAGACGTCTCTCCTGGAGCACCGACACTGTGAAAGCCGTCAGACCTTGGATGCTGAAGACTTAGAGTGTCTGGGTCTTGGCCAAGTTTCTGCTCTTTGGCCGAAGACGAGGGCCAGGTTCCTATCTCTGGAAGCCCTGGCCAAGGTCTCCTCTTGTGCGAAACCCTCAGACATGGCCTGGGCCCCTTTGCATGCTCTTCTGAAGTAACCATTGACCCAAACAGGACTCATACATCTCTCAGTTAAGGATGGTGGATGTTTTTTTAGATCCTAAGAGGAGCATGGTGACCATTTGGGGCAGCGTAGGATCATGTTTTCTCGAGGACAGGTCTGCTTTGCCCAGTGTTGACACAAGTGACGGGAACAAGGAGCCCCTGTGAGCAGAGCCCTGCATGCCTGAACAAGATGGAGAAGGCAGGAGGAGGAGGAAGGAGGAAGGAGGAAGGAGGAAGAATCAGGGGAAGGTGCTGGGGAGGGATATACCCAAGGGACTCTGCTGAAACAAGCTCTAATGGGTGGAATTAAGCTGAAGAGAAGAAAAAATTTCCTGATGCTGAGACACACGCTCGGCTCTCCCCAAGGGACACACTGTAATCCCTGCGGCTCGGTCCCCGGAGGAGCAAAGCTCAGCGATGGGAACTGGGAGCATCGGGCCCCGGAGAGCGCTCGGATGCACCGGGCGCTGCGGCGTGGGGCTGCCGAGCCCGCTGCGGCAGGGACGCCAGCGCTGGCGTCAGCGTCGCGGCCGGGGATGACATCCAGCTGGAAGCTGGACGGCACAATCCTTCATTAGCAAAATCTGCAGAGTTTTCCCTGGCGGCAAGGGGCACCTCGTTTTCCAGGCTGGCAGGAACACCAGGGCCCCGTTTCGATCCGTTTCTGGGGCAATGCAGCTCCTGTCCCCATGGCGCTTTGTGGGACAGGGGGTTATCGAGGGCCACATGTCCTGCGACGAGCACGCCTGCCCTCCTCCTCCATCCCGAGCCGCACGGAGAGCTGCCGCGCTCCATCCACCAGGCGCAGCCATGGCAATGCCACGGTTCGGTGATCCATGTGTCCCCTGTCCCCGGTTCGGCTTCTCCAAGCTATTTCAGTCATGTTCCCAGCTGACCGGGGCTGGCTGAGCCCTCTGCATCCTCGGAGAGCCATCGGAGCACCGCGGCATCCAGCACCTCCGTGCAACCCGCTGCTCTCCCTGGGTTGAAGCCCATCCCTACTTGCAGGTAGCTTCCCTTCCACCTCCATCCTGACAGCGGGACTCATCCTGCCCCAGGACTGGGACTGGCTTGGGGACAGGAGGCAGCGGCAGTCACCATGGACCTCGCGCTGGGGTTGGGCACGCTCATCACACGGGTAACAGCTATTTTTAACTTTGACGGATGGGAGCTCGTTTCCTGACACCGCTTGTGCCACAGAGCAGGGAGCAGCCGGGGATCCCGTGGCGGAGCAAGGAAGGGGCTTCAGCAGCCCCCCTGGATGTGGGGTCTGCCCGGCAGCCGCTTGGCATGCACTGAATTTGCAGGGTCTCAGCACGGGTGGGCGCCGTTGCTTGGTGGAGTGGAGGGGTCTCCGCAGTGGGAGCAGGGCATCCCAGGGGAGATTCCCACGGGAGCAAATCCCCCCCGTCACCTGGAAAGAAGGATGGTGTCAGGGATGTTGTGGCTGCTCCAAACGGCCCCGTGCGAGGCCTGGGGGCTCCTTCCTCGCGGGGGCCATGGGCAGGACGGGTGACTTAGCACGTTTTCCCTGCCTCCCCCGCCGCCGCCGGCCTTCGGGAGCCCTGACACTAATGCGGAGCAAGCGGGGGATTTATGGGCGGCAGCCCTCCAATTGGGCCATCCGTCTTGATTAAATTAGCCCTAATGGCTCTGCGCTGCCGAGCTCGCAGCCCGCGCAGCCGCACAGCCGCGCCAGAGGCGCCGCTCGCCCCGCGAAGGGGCCCGGGCTGCCCCTGCGGTGCGGGGAGGCTGCGGGACACCCCGCTGGCCCAATCCGCACTCCCAGCTTGCCGAAGCCTGTTGCATCCCGTGGTTTTTTTTTTTTTTTTTGGCTTGCTCTGATAGCTCCTAAGCAAGCGGCTTAAAGCGGCCTGCTTGCAGATCCGGCCCTGCGGTGATCCGAGCTGTTCCCTGTCTGCTCAGGGGGGTTACGGCACTGGGGGGTCAGGGATGCTGGGGGCAGCGAGGGACAGTGTGTGGAGTAGGGGGACACGAGCCCGCAGGGGACAGCATCGCCCTTGCAACAGGCTTGGGGGGGTTGGACCCCACTGGAAAGGGAGACGGGAAGTCAGATGCTCTGGCACGCTGATCCCAAGGGAAAAGCGCAGGGGTGTTGGAAAAGGGCTGGAGATGTCGGGATATCCTTTTTTATGGTCTTCCTAGGGCTCATGTGCCATGGGGCTGAGCCCGCAGTGCTGTGACGCCAAGCTGAGCACCGGGATGCCCAGGATGGGGCTCTGCCAGCTGCATCTCGGACTCATCCTGTGAGTCCCTAATAAGGTCCTGTCCTGTCCCTGTCCTCCCTGCATCCTATTCCTGCTGCTGGGGAAGAGGCTGGAGAGGATTTCACCTTGCCCATTGCTGCACAGGTCCCTCTCCAGACAGGCCTCAGTGTTTTAAGGTCAGGGCCATGTGGGGACACCCAGAGCCTCCCGAAAAGCTCGTCCCCAAGGAAGAACCTTGCACTCCTGGAAACCTTAAAAAAATAAAGAATCTCCCCCAGCAACTTCGCTTCCCAGACCTCCCTCTGCCCCCGGCCCCAAAAAGAGCTGAGATCCCCGCGAAGACTCCGTGGAGGCAGCGAGTGCCATCGATTTTCCATGGAAGGCGCCCAGAGAGGACGGTGATGGACGGCGGGGCGGTGAGCTGAGACGGATGCGCCGGGAAGGGCCGTTGCGGGAGCCAGGGCCAAGCCAGAAAAAAAAAAAGCGAGCGGAAGCCATCAAGGTGGAGGAAAGGAAGCGAGGAAGAAGAAGCAGAGGCCGAAGGGCTCTGGCGAAGCAGCCATTAGGAAAGTGCTGATGCAGAGGTCCGTCGGTGCCGGCGACGCCGGGCAGAGTTGGAATATTGGAATAGTTGCTGTTCGCGGACAAAGGCGGTAGGAGGGAGTGGAGCTTTGCAGAAGCTGGAGCCTGTCTCGCTGGGCGTCTGTGTTTCATTCCCTGTCAAAAGCCTCGGAGCCGGGAGAGGGAGGGAGGGGGTGGGGGGGGCGGAAAGCAGGGAAGCGCCGAGCTGCGGCGCTCGCTCGGGATCAGATAGCAAGAAAACCAATAGCAGGGAGGAAAAAAAAATAAATAAAAAAGCCCGAACCAACCCACCCTCCACGCCTGGAGCCGCCAGGTCGCTGCCAACTCCACAGCGCGCAGCGGAGCGCCGAGGAAGGGCCGGAGCGCGGATGTCCCTTTCGCAGCCATGGGGCCACCAGCCTGTCACCGAGCCCGCAGAGCCCGGGCGAAGCCCCTGAGGGCGCGGGGGGAGCTCGAAGCTAAATTCACCTGAGTCTGGATCTCTTCTCGCTCGCTGGGATTTATTTATTTAATTATTTATTTTTTCTTTTTTTTTCTTTCCCCCCTCCGGAGAAGGCTGGAGGGGGGGAGACGGCAGGAGGAAGCCGAACCACCACCACCACCAAAAAAAAAAAAAAACATTTTTTTTTCTCTTTTTCTTTTTTAAGTCTCCCTCTTTTTTTTTTTTTTTTTTTTGGAAAGAAGAAGATTTCTGATTTTCCCCCCCGCGCCCTCCGGCGGGCGGCGGCGATGGAGGGGCTGGGGCTGCGCCCGCGGAGCAGCAGCCGATCGGCGGCGGCCGGCGGAGCGGAGCGGCGCGGGGGCCTCGCCGGCTAACTCGGCGGCACGGGCGGCCCCGGCCCCGGCCCGGCCCGGCCCGGCGCGGCCCGGCCCGGCGCGGGGCTCCGTGCGGTGACAGGTAAGCGCCGGGCTCTGCGGAGCCGCGGGCGGAGGCAAAAAACAGCCGTCTCATAGTGAGCCCATCCGTGCCACTAGTGCAGCCCCCGGGGGAACTTCGGCAGCCAAGTTGCCCCCCTCGCCCCCGACCCTTGCCCAGGGTTTAAACGCCGGCCCCGAGTTGCTTTTTGCAATGGCGATGCCCCCTCCGCAGCGCGGGTTTCGCCTCGGGCAGCCCTCAATCCCCCCGGGCCCACCGAGCCCAAACTTTTGCTGCTGCTTTGGTGCTAATTTCGGGTTCACGTGAACACCCCCGCCCGGCTCGGCGGGCACCGGGCGCGCAGGATGCGGGGCCGGGTGGGAAGGGGTGAGCGTGAAGCCCCCCCGGGACGGGGGCAAAGGCAGGTGGCCCCCGCAGCGCCGCGATAGTGTCGGCTAGTAAAAATTGTCCAGAAAGCGAGCGATGCTCAAGTGCCTCCAGTTAGCACCTGCGCGCCTTCCTCCGCCTGTGTGCGAATATCTGTATTTTTAGAAGTCTCTCTTAATTATAGAGCAAAGAGTGTGAGGGAGAAAATGGTGTGTATTTAGCAGCATTCATTCCCGGACAGTTTCGCAGCGCATTTGAGCATAAAATAAGGGTTTTTCTTCCTTCTCCCCCCCCTTCCCCTTGTGTTTTCGAACCACCTGTTTTGTGGTGGTGCCTGCAAAGCGGTGCTTGGTTTTTTTATTCCTGTTCTTAGAAAGCACGACGACGACTTTGCTAGTGGTGCCAGCTCCTAGTGTTTGCAAAGCAATTGGGGCCCAAACCCCTGGTTTAGGGAACAGCTTCTTACCTGTCTCGCCCCAAAGGCTGGGGATTATTTGCTCTGTGAGTGCTAGGCCCATGGCAAGCATCTTTGCAGGATCAGGAAGGCTCCTGGTGCCTTTCCACAACCCCCTGGATGCAGCCTGGGAAGGGATGCAACACCTTGCTCCCTGTTCTTGCCTTGGCATCGCCCAGCTGGGAATGGGAGTTGGTGCCACTGTGCCAGGGGATGGGGATTTCACAGCCACCTGCAAAACCTGTGGCAGCTCCTGCCGCTCCGGTGCGGCTCCTTCCCTCTCATCCCTATCTCCCTGCCCAGAAAAACTTTCCGCGTCCTTTTGTTCCCAACAGCAGGTGCAATTCCCATTGTGTGAGCACAAAGCAACGAAACCGTCCGAAAATAGTGAAAACAATGCTAAAAAAATAAAAGAAAAGAAATCCCCGCCTGCCCCTTTCAGGCCTGGAATAAGCCAGCACCAGCGCTGCCGTGCGAATGCGCCTAGCGGGTTTTCTTGGGAGGGCGCCTTAAAGGCCACTTTGTTCCCTGCTTCTGAGTGACAACACACTTTGAAACCCACTTTTATCCCTGTTGTTCTTTAGCCAGACTAGCTTTTTACCCAGGAAAGATCAGGTGGGCTTTTTTTTTTTCCCCATTAAAAAGTCCTGACACGGGGCTGGGGGGAGATGCCAGGTGCGGGCCCCGCGGTGCAGCAATGCTCCGCGATGCTCCGTGCACATGGACCCGTCTCTCTTGGAAATCCCCCCCCGCTGTGTCCTTGGCCGCTTGGCAGCGCTCCGGTGCTCCAGGCAGATCTCTGTGGATAAACGTACCGGGAGCTGCCGAGGGGCCGCACAGGGAGCTTGGGGCCGACCCTCAACGTGCTCGGGCGGCGCGGGAGCCTCTCCCGGCCTCTGTGCCGGGGAAAGCAGCAGGGTAAGCGGTTTTGTGCAAGGAAAAGGCAGGGGCTGCCGGCATCGGGAGCTCCGCGGGAGGGACGAGCCGGTGCTCCTCAAGCTGCTCCGTGTGGCACGGCGATGCCCGGGGCCGGGAGCGGGGCTGCCCCTGCAGCGGCCGCTTTGGCGGTGCTGCCGGTTGCGTTTCACCCACCGCAAGCTCCAGCTCGGCCCCTCTCTGCCTCCTGCGTCTCGGCCTCGTGGCTGCCCCCCAGCCCAGGGTTGGTTTGGGGTTTGCTCTGGCAGCGGGTGCATGTGGAGAAGGGCGATGGGGGGCCAGCTCTCGCCTAGCCCCCACGTAGTGTCCTCCGCTGCGGGAGCTGTGCTGGGGTGCAGGGACACCCATTCCAAGCTTGTCCCGCCATCCAGCATCGCAGCACCCCTGGGTGCTCTGCACCCTCTGGACAAGCTCATCAGGTGCCAGGTGAGGGGGCCGGTGCTCCAGACTGCTCCAGGCTCCCGGGGTCCGGCCTCTGCGTCCCCCAGAGCCGGGGGTGGAGAGGAGGAGGGTGGCAGGTGGCCCGGGGACACCAGGTGCTGCCGCTCTGGGTGGCCGCGGACTCGTCGCCTTGCTGTGCCTGGCCCTGTTCCACCATCCCTCGCTCGGTCTCTCATCCCTACCTCCTTCCCTTGCTCCTGGCTCATTCCTTCATTCCCAGCTTGTTCTCTGTTCATCCCCTTGTCCCTGGCTTCTTCTCTAGTCCCTGGCTCGTTCTCTTATTCCTAACTCTTTCCATCAACCCATCTAATTCCCTCATTTTCAACTGGTTCCCTTGTTCCCAGCTTATTTCCTCACTTCCAACCTGTTTCCTGCTTCTTAAGTTGTTCCCTTGTTCCCAGCTTGTTTCCTCATTTGCAGCTCACTCTCTGGTCCCCAGGTCATCCCCTCGTTCCCAGCTCTTTCCATCATTCCCTGATGCTGGCACTCCCTCCCGCTCCCAGCCTGTCCCTGATTCCTAGCTCATGGCACAGCAGGGCTGCCGGTGGGCGATGGTTTTTGCAAAGCTCTTTCAGATTCCCCGGTTGGACTTTTGAAGCATCTGGTATCACTATCTCCGCGTCATTATGAATTAATTAACATTAATTCCTTGTTCTGGTATCTCCTATTGCCAGGAGCCTTACCCTGGGCTTTCTTCCCCCCCATAACTCCCAAGGAAATGGCCAGATCCAGACTTCGTTTGGCAGAAAGCCAGAACGAGACTATGTGGTTGGGGACTGCAGGGTCCCCATCCCCATCCTGTGCCATGCCCGGGAGAAGCCACCAGCCTCCCTGCTGCGGATCCACCGGCTGAGATAGGACTTGGCCCTGTGGCTGAGGTGCTGGCAGAGCCTGGGGTGCTGATGCCAGGGGCTGGGAACCCCAAGGGTGCTGATCCCAGGGATGCTGAGCCCATGGAAGCTGACCCTGGGGATGCTGAGCCCGGGGATGCTGGTCCTGGGGATGCTGGTCCTGGGGATGCTGAGCCCGGGGAGGCTGAGCCCAAAGGAAGCTGATCTAAGGCATGCTGAGCCCAGAGATGCTGCTCCTGGGGATGCTGAGCCCAAAGGATGCTGAGCCCAGGGATGCTGAGCCCAGGGATGCTGATCCAAGAGATGCTGATCCCAGGAGACGTTGCTCCTGGGGCTACTGCTCCTGGGGATTGCTGACCCCACGGGCGCTGACCCCAGGAATGCTCATCCCAGGGGTGGCTGATGCAGGGGCTGCTGCTCCCAGGGATTGCTGACCTGCCAGAGCAGCGGGGATGCAGCTGGAGTGGGAAACGAGCCGGGAGAGGGTCCGGGGTCCCAGCATCCCTCCTGCTCCGCAAGTCACCCTGAGGGAAACCCTGCCATGACCCCTTGGCAAAGTTGGGCACCCACTGCCCATGGCCAGCGCTAGGGACCGATGACCCTGCTCCAGCCTGATGTCCCCTGCCCTTGGCCACCTCGGCGGTGCGGGCAGGGGCCCGGGGGCGAGCCCGGCGCCCTGCGTGCCGGAGCGCGGCCGGCACTTACATAACGCCGTGCTGCAGTGTGCGCTGCTCCTCCGCCGAGCGAGCGGCACAGGCAGCGCCGCGGCGCCCGGCCGCCTCCCCGGCAGCTTCTCCGGGGGATATTTTGGGAAAGGGGGGGCTGCCCGGGGCTGCTCACCACCTTGGGGGGTGGTGAGCAGGGCTGGGAGGCAGTGGCAGCCGCTGGATGCTGCCCCCGGTCCCTCCTGTCCCGTGACCTTGTGTGGCACCGGGGCACTGAGGGCTGAGCACAGACACGCGCTGCAGGTGGGGAAACTGAGGCAGGGCATGAGCACGTCCCGGGGGGGCCTTTGGGACAGGCAGGAGGAGACGGGATTGTCCCGTTGGATACCTGCTGGATACCTGTGGCAGCTTCACACAGGGAAGCTGCCACCCCCAGTGAGTGCCACCTGCACCAACTTGTCGCTTTAGGGACACTGGGGTCCCGTAGGGACACACTGCGGGGGCCGCATGCTGCCCAAGCCCTTTTTTCCCTGTTTCCTCGCCCTTTTCCCGGTGGAGGTGGCACGGGCACCCGGCCTGGCGGGAACAAGGGCCGCTGCGAGCGGCTCCATCCCGCGCGGCCCGGGAGAATCGGCGCTTTGTCCTGCCCGCCGGAGCCTCAAAGGCCTTTGGTGCCCTCGCGGGACGTGCCTGGAAAGCAGCCACCGCGGCGGATGCCAGGGAAAAGCAGCCGTGGGAGCAGCTCCTCACGCCGGGCCCAGGGACGAGGCGGGGGCGGCCACGCAGCCCTCGGCCCTGGGCCCGGGTGGGCAGCGGGGCTGAGAACGCCCCCCAGCTCATCACACCCGGGGGCAGCTCATCTCCATCTGACAGCGAGTCACCCCGCCTGGCGCTCCGCAGGCTGCAATGGGAACAGGCTTAAAGGGGCTGATGAATTAAGTGCATCTTATAAACCAGATAGGAACATTTCCGTGTAATTACGGAGCGGTGGCTAATGCAGGCACTGGCAGGGGGGCAGTTTGGTGGCACGAAGGGTTGTGGCTATGGAGGGGAGCACGTGGCACCCGGTGGGACCCTGGGACTCAACTCCATCCCTGTCCATCTGGAGCAGGAAAACGTCGCTCCTGTGTGCAGACTGAGCAAGGCAGTGTCACCGCTGAGACAGAGCGGGCAGGGAGGGCTCGAGCTAGGGCAAAGATGAGCAAATTTTCTCCTTTTTGCTTTGTTTTCTCTCCTCTCCTCTCCTCTCCTCTCCTCTCCTCTCCTCTCCTCTCCTCTCCTCTCCTCTCCTCTCCTCTCCTCTCCTCTCCTCTCCTCTCCTCTCCTCTCCTCTCCTCTCCTCTCCTCTCCTCTCCTCTCCTCTCCTCTCCTCTCCCTCATTCCTTCATGGATGGAGGTGGATGACACAGGAGCGGTCACCGAGCTGGCGCTCTCCACCTGTACCTTCTGTCAGTCCCCCTGGTGCCTTGAGCCAGGTTGGAGCTCGTTGCTTTCGTGCAATGAGTGGTTGCCACTTTTGCCATTAATGACAGGGATCGGTGCCATAACGGGGCACAGCAGAGGTGCCCTCCACGGCAGTGGCTTCAAATACGGGCAGGGAGAGGGCTGGGTGCTCGGCTGCGGTGGCAGGACCCCAAATCCGCACCCTGCGCCCCAGTGAGGGATCAGCCCCATTGCAGCACAAGCCGCCCCGCTCCCCCCCGCACTGCCTCGCTCGTTAGCAAACCCTGGCAGCCCGCGCTGTTTCTCCCCGTCCTTAATTATTATTAATTATTTGTTATGCAAATAAAAGTTGCGGAGCTCAGCGCTGCCGGCAACACAGGCGGCGACGGGCCTCGCTCCAGGCGCTTTACGTAAGCGCTGCGGCCGCGCTGGCCCTGTCCCCGGCAGCCCCCAATGCTGTCCCCGTGCTGGCGGGTGCTGGGGGGACCTGGATGCAGTGGCCAATAAGTGGCAATGTCCCCTCTTCATTCACCCATCTGGCATGTGGACAGAGTTGGGGCCTGATGTCCCCGTGTCAGTTCTGTGCCTCTTGCAAAGCCCTCGACTGCAAAGCCGCTCACAAACGCGGCCCTGGAAAAGTGGAAATTAAAGAGAGGGAAGGATTAATGGGGCCACGGGTGAGCCCAGCGCTTACCCTTGCCCTTTGCAGCGTGCCGTGATCTTTGCCGGGCCTCGGCTCCTTGCACGGAGCGGCGCGGACGGGTCCGATATCAAAGGCTCTGCTCCCTGCGGCAGCCGCGTCCCCAAGGCGCGGGCGGGATGTGACATTTTGGGCTGAAAAAGGGGCCTATCGGGTACCCACCTGGCCAAGGGGTACAGGGAAGGGAAGGTAGCAGGAGCACGAGCGGCTGCAGGGCGCGCGGCCGTGGCTGAGCTCGCTGCACAAAGCGCGTTCCGCAGCGGAAGCCGGAGCCGCGCGGCCGCGGAAGCGGCCGGGAAGTTTCCAGCGGCGGCTGAGGGAGCTCCAGGCTCGGTCACCTGAAACGGCCCTGGAGAATGAATGGTCCCCGGCCCCTTTTGGGTGCTGTGGGGCATTAAATGCTGGCCATAGGTTAAGGCAATCTCTCTGTTCTGCTCTGCTGGCAAACCACCTGGGAGGTGGCATTTCCTAGTCCAGTGGTGTCACAGAGCGGGTGACACCAGCCCATATCCTTGGGGAAAGGATCTGAGGACATTGAGATACAGCGGGAAGTTGGGAAGACCTCAGAGACAGGCTGGATTTACTGGCATTCCCTAAGGGCAGAATCCAAGCCTGAGGACCCTGGTCTGGGTCACCTCCAAGTCCATCCCCATCCCTTAGGGGTGACTGAAGCCTCACGTCTCTCCCAGCACCAGGAAATGCGGCTGGGATGGAGCTGGCCATGGCCCCGGGCAGTTTTCCGCAGCATCCCTGCATCACCGATGCAAAGTGATGGCCCAAATGCTTGTGTTTTGCCAGCTTTTTCTCTGGCTGTGCCGCTCTTTGAGGACTTTCCCTCAAAATGACCCACGGCAGCGATATTTAGAGACACGAGCACTTGTGTGTGGCAAGTCCTAAATACAGAAAGACGCCCCCAAAGTCCTGCTGACGAATCCTGCTTATTTAATGAGGATACTAGGGAAGACATCTCCATCCTTCAGCGCCCGCCAGTTCTCAGATGCTCAGCTGAAGTTTGGACCGGCCTCAAAGACGCTCCTGTCCGGAGAAGGGTCCCTCAATCGTCCCCATGTGCTGAGACCAAGTGGTTTAACCTGGGATTATTCGCTCAGCTTGGATGAGAAGTCCTGCTCAAGCCAGAGCCAAGCATCTCACCGACTTCCGGGATAAACTGTGCTACGGAGCAGCGCCGCTGCCCAGCTCCGACCGGAGCCTTGGAGGATGCGGCCAGCGCGCTCCAGGGAAAGCGGCCCGGGAGAAGAGGAAGAAATCAATCCACTTTAATGCGCTTCAGGCACAGGTGCCTTGCCTTTTATTTTCCTTTTTTATCTTTGGTAATGAAACGGGATGGATCGAGGTCTTGCCCCAACGCGCACGTTCGATACCGCAGCCCGGCCCCGGCCTCCGGGGCAGCTCAACGTGCTACAACGCCTGGTCTGGATACAGCTAATTTTAGCAGCGATGGATCCTGGCACCTTCTGCGCTTAATCATATGGAAGCGGCGAGGTCACATGTAGCGCCGGGAGCCGATGGCTCCGCGCGCCCGGGGCCCAACTGGATTTATGGCTTTGTGTTTGCGGCATTTTTCTCCCAGTTTCTTTCCAAGGGCGGTCGGACCTCCCCGGCACAGGAATAAAACTTCCCAGAGGAAAATCTGCAGCAGAAATAGCGGCATCGGAGCAGCCACCGGCTGCCTGGGGACTGCAACCCGCGTTGGAGGCGCCCGCCCCGCTCATCCCTGCGACTTGGGCGATGCAAAAACATCCATGGGGAAAATCCAAACTGCTGCCCTCTGCACTGGGAAGGGACCTGATTTTGGAATTTCTGACAGCGGCCACGTGTTGTTTTTCCACTCAGTCCATCTTTTCTCCGTGGGACTCCTGTGGGCCCTGTGGTGGCACCCTCAGCGCTGGGCACGTTGTGGGTCCCTGAGGCTCCCGGGAAGCACCAAGCGCCTTTCCCCAAACTGGAAGTGTGTGTGAAAAAGAAAAGAAGAAGTAGGTGACAGGGTTCTTCCTCCTCCCATCCTCCTCCTCTCCGAGGAATGTCCCTCTTCTCCCGGGAACAGCCCATCTCCTTGGCATCTCCCCTGGGGAAGCCTTGATTTCTTTCCCAATCCTGGCTTTCTGGTGTTTCACGGGAATTATTTCCCTCCCTGCGACTACGTGCTCCCATCCATCCCATGGGAAGACTGGATGCAACCCTCTGCAGAGGACCTGGCTCGTGGGGCTCATTCCCAACCCGTTTGCCTCAGTGACCTTTGGAGAAGCCGTAGGCTGAGCGGTGGGTTCGGAGCCCCGGTTGCGGGGGGGACCCTTTCCTTGGCAGCGTCCCAGCGGTGCCACCCCCTGCCCGGCTCCGTGACGGCAGCGCCGCTCGAATCCGCCCCGCTGCAGCCTCCCGCACATGACGGCGGGTTGGGGGGTGGCGCGTGGGCGTCGAGCGCCCAGCTCTGTTCTTTCCTGCTTGTCATATGCCATGGATGCACAGCCCGCGTTGGGGATGCGCACAGAGCTGAGGGGCACAGGGGGCTCCAAACCCCCAGAGCCGCCCGGTCCCGCATGGGATGGTCGCAATGTGCTGCCAAACCCCTTGCCAGGGCCTCGCTCTTACTCCTGGGGACGGTGACCGGGGGCTGATAACGGAGGGTGTCTCATCCATGCAGGATAACAGCTCAGCGCCGGCTCCAGTGGGCGAGCGGGTTCCCCATGGATTGCTCCGGCAATCTGCCGGAGCGGCGGCGAGGTCAGGAAGGAGGGAATTGTCACTGCCTTTGTGCAAAGCAGGTGACTGGGTAACGTCCCTGCGGGGAGAGCGGCTGCAGAGCCATGGGGGGCAAGGAGCTCGCAGTGCTCCGGCCGGGATAACGCTGCATGCGGTGGCTGCAAGCGCCCTAGGGAAGCAGGCGCCCTTCCTGCCCTTGCTCTTGGAATAGCTCTTTGGCTTAATATTGCCTTGCATGAAAAATTATGGAGGGGGAAAAAAACACCAAGAAAACCCCTTTTCTGCTCAGCTGCAGTACAAAAGCCCCTGGGGTGCCAGGGGTAGAAATCCCTGCCCCAGCGCAGGGATTTCCGACGGGGTCTGCAAACCTTTGCTGGGGATGCCGCGTCGCCGTTCCAGGCATTTTTTCCTTCCTTTCCTTTCCCCCCCGCCCAACTCCCAACATTATTAAAAAAAAAAAAATAGAAAAAGCAGCCTGGATGGCTCGGACTGCCTGGAGCCCAATGGACCCTTCCCGTGGCATATGGCCCGCATGGGATTGCTCATTTTGCATCAAAGCTGGCAGCATCCCCCTCACTGAGCCAAAGCCGCCGGTGCCTGCAGCACCGCGGCAGGATCGAGCCCCAGGGCAGTCAAGGTCATGTTTTGGGGTGAAAAGTTGTGATCTCGAGCACGGCGGCTGCTTTGCAAGGTGCCGTGGGCCGCGTTGGCGCTGGGCTCTGGACGTGTTCCCGCTGCTGCCATTAGCCTGGGTGTCGGGGGGAGCCGGGCTTGGCGGCACCCGTGACAACCTCTCATTTAGCAAATGCACCAGCGGGACCTTTTCCAACCGGAGCGATGGGAAGCGCTCTGCTCCGCTCGCCACCCGCGCCGCGCGCTGGGTGTCAGGGGCTGGCCAGCACCATCCGTCGCCAACCCCCATGCCGGCACCAGTGCTCCAGCCTGCACAACCTGGGCTGAGACCTCCCGCACTCATCACATGTAGGTGATAGCCCCTCCACTCCTGCCCCGATCCCAGAGCCGATGGTCCTGGCCTGGAAAGCAGCTTCCAAAGGGTGGGAGAGGAGCAGCCCGGAGGGCGATGCAGGGCTGATTCCAATCCTGCCCCCGTCCGTAACCCTCTTTTGCCCTAACAAGGGCCTGGGTGGCCGGCGGGTTTGCGTACGACGGCGCGTGGTCCCCTAAGCCGCTTAATGAGGGTTAAGGAGCTAACGGGCTTATTACCAGCCATCATTTCCACAGCCCGGCAGGTGTCCCTGAAAACGGCAGGGCCCGGCGCCCGCGAGCATCCGGCTGCGGCTCGCTGGTGTCACGACACCGTCGGTGCTCAGCTCGCGGCCGGGGCCAGGCCCATGGCGCACCAGCGCTTTTCAGGGCGTTTCGGTGACCTTGCGGCGCTGCCCGGGGCCGTGGGGCTGGCGGGAGGGCTCGCCGGGTCCCCCCCGGTCGCCCGCGCGCTGCGGCGGGTGCAGCATCCCCGGCTGCGCAGGCACCAGGCGGGCGGTCGCCTGGAGACGGCGCCACGGGTTGCCACGGCGACCGGGCTGCGCCGCAGCAGCATCCCGCCCGCATCCCGCCCGCATCCCGCCGGGATAAAGCCAGCGGGAAACTGAGGCACGGAGACGGTGGCCGCTTCTGCCAGCAGAAAACCCAGCGGGTGGCGGATCCGCCTGGGTCCTCGTGGCTAAATCGAAGTGACGGACGGGGCAGGCGATCGGAGGTCACGCAGCTTCGGCGTTCGGAAAATCGCTGCTCCTCTCCTATCGACCAGGAGTACCTCGAGCGACGGCGCGGGGAGCACAAATCGGCCCCGTGCCTCAGTTTCCCCCTTGTCCCCATGCACGGGGTGGGGGTCTGTCCCCTTGACCCCGTGTTCATTCCACTCATGAAGCCCGTGTTGCCCTGTGGCATGAGCTGGCATCTTCTCTTGCGGGTGTTTTGTTTGCACTTGCTGGGGCTCCGTTCTTGGGTTTTGGAAAATGATTCCTGGCTCTTCTTTTCGTGTTTCCCTGATCCCAGGCTCTGTAAAGGGACAGAGGAGAGACAGCAACTGGCAGCAACTTGAGTGTCGCTGTCTTAGAAGTGCCCTTTCTGGTGTCCGTGCCTGCTGCTCCAGGGCTGTAGTGGAATGATGCCTGAGCATGTCCGGGAAGGGAAAATCCTGAGAAAAAGGTCATTTCCAGCACTTCCATGTGCACCTGGTGGGACTGAGGCTTCCAGGGCTTCTGCCTTGGGCTCTTGGTGCCCAGCGGGTGCCAGGGCTGGGGGGAGGCCGGTGAGGGGGATTAAGGAGCTGCCCATGGAGGGGGGAGCGGCGCCTGCTGCCCCAGCTGCCGTTACATAACCCTGTCACGAAACCTCCAGCATCCGAGGCAAACGGCTCCCGGGCACCCAAATGCAGCCCTGCCGTGTCCGTCCCCACGTCCTGCTGCTCTTTGGGGTCATTTCTGCAACCTGCGGATGGGCATCTGGGGGGAGCCGAGACATGGGAGCTGCCCTGTCCTTCCGAGCATCCCCTGGGATAGGGGGCTCTTCTCAGAGTGCTCTGGAGGAGGGAAAGGCCCCAGAAACCCTGGAGCTTGGGCTGAGCTGGATGGGTTTTTTATTTACAGGTGGTCGCTGTCATTAATGTGTAGGTTCAGAGAAGCAAGGTGTTGCCCTGAGCCACCGATGTGATTGCTTTCGCCTGGTGCCAAATCCCTGCGATTTCAATTTGTTGCATCCTCCCATCCAGTCCTTCTCACCCCCCCAAAAAATCTCCCAAATCCCCTTCAATCTCCTCCGATCCCCTGAGGACGGCGCCGGCGCTGGGGGCTCCCGATCCCGGGAAGGGCCTCGGCAGTGGCAGTGCCGGGAGCGGTGTCGGAGCGGGCTCCGCTGCCAGCTCCCGCACATATAGGGCACCCCGGAGGCTGTAACCTGAGCTCGCCGGCACTTAGACCGGAGCGCAGCGCCGTGCGGCTCAGGTCCCCGGCGGGTGCCGAGCGGGACACCGGGGCGGGCAGCGGGAATCGGCGCCCTCGCCGCGGCTGCAGCGATCCCGCCCTCACCGGGGTGAGTAGGGCCCCCACTCCATAACGGCTCCTTCGGCCTCCTCTCCTTCCTCCTGCTGCTTTGCGCCATACCAGAGCTGTAAGTGGGGCCAAGGGGCTTTGGAAGCGCAAGGTGCAGGGCCCTGGAACTGGGAGAATCCCTGCGGATGCTGGGGAGAGGCTGTTTGCAGCCAAGCTTGAGGAGCTGCTAATGCCTGGGCACAGCGGAGACATCCTTGTCTTAGTGCCCGGGAAAGGCTGAGGATGCCTGGCAGAGAGGTAGCTCCCAAGCTGACGCATCGTGCTGCTTCCCAAAAAGTTCCAGATATCCATTCCCAGGCACAGGCTCTGCCCACATGGACAGTTTCCCTGTTGCTGGAGACTCTGCTCCTTGGCGGGGAGGGTTTTGTGTTGCGCTTTGGGTGCCTGGGAAAAGGCTCCATGGGGCTTGCTTTGACCTGGGCTTGGAAAAACAACGGGATGGAGAAGAGCTGGGCCGGGAGAAGCAGCTCGGAGACATTTGCCCTCGGGGTCCTGCTTTTTCCCTTCCTTCCCACGGTGCTTCTGAGCTGCTGGCGCTCCTCCGGGCCCGCTCCCTCCATTCCCGGGCTTTTGACACGCGCTGATCGGGAACAGCCTGTTCCCGGTGAGAGCCCACGTCAATGGGGAGCGGGTGTCCGGAGCCTGGGGCAATGGCATAACCTCGATGGCACCAGCCAGGAGGGATCGAGGGACCAGCACCTGGACCCTTCCAAGGTATTGCCCAAAAATGCCACCGGATCCATGTGGCCCAAGAACGGGGCTTGTTTGGGGATGGGGGAGCTGTAGATCCCATTGTGGAGGGATTTGGGGCTGTCCTCCCAAAAAATCCTATAGGCAGCTCCGTCTCTCCCTTCATCTCTGCTGACACTCCGGTCGGACCGTGGTGGTTGCTGTTGCACAGGGGGGTCTGGCGCATTCCCGGTACAACATGGAGCGTGCCAGGAGCCTGGATCCGTGAGGATGTGATGCCACGGGACGGATACCCCGGGCGCTTGCAACTTCCCTTCCCCCTCGCTAAATCCCTGGGCCGGCGCAGGACAGGCGGTTACGGGACTCGCCCGGAGGTTGGATTTAAGGAGATTACAACTTCTCCCCCCGGATAATCTAGAAATTCAATTAAAACTCGCTGCGCCGCGGCCGGGCGGCAGCAGCGCCCCGGGCCCCCCGCAGCCATGGCCGGCGCGCGCCGCGGAGCCCCCCCCGGCCGGGCGCCAGGTAAGGGCAGAGCCCCCGGCCCCGCAGCCTGGGGGTCCCGGGGGGCCGCGCGGGCGCCGGGGGGACCCCAGGGTGCTGGTGCCGTCCAGAGGGTCCCAGCAGGGTAGGGGGGCAGCCCTGGTGCTCTGGGCTGGGGGACACTCGGGTGTCCCCTAGGGCCCTGCGTGTCCTTGGTCCCTGTGCCTCAGTTTCCCCCTGGCGTGAGTCCCTTCGGACGCTGGATACCCACGTCCCTGGCATTACCGAGTGCTTCCCATCCCTATGCCCATAGGGACAGACTCCGTTCATCCCCTCTGCGCCCCATGGGCTCCATGGGGTCCGGCCCTCCTCGCAGCTCCCGGATTTCTGTATTTATCGGAAGCGCGCAGGGAGCCAGCGTTGCGGGAGCCGCTGCTCCGGCATAACACAGGCAAGTGGAGTTGCCCGGCCCGCACAGTGCAAGAGTTAGGGCCTTTTTTAAAATAAATGCAATTAGGAGAGCGGCTGGGCTGGCTCTTGCTGCTCCACGGGACGCCGGTCACAGCAGGGACTGTGACCGCTGGGGATGAGCAGGGGGTCCAGCTCCGCAACAAGAGCAGGAGAGAAAAAGGAGGAAGGAAAGAAAAGGAACTGTAAGAGAAAATGAAAAGAAGGTAGGAAGGAAGGAGAAAGGAAGAAAAGAGAAAAGGTAAGAAAAAGGCAAATGGAGGGAAGGAAGGAGAGAGAGAGAGAAAGAGAGAAAAAGAAAAGCAAAAGGAGAGGAAAAGGAAAAAGAAAATGAAAGAAAGGAAGAGGAAAAAAAAGAAATAAGGAAGAGAGGAAGGAAGGAAGCACGGAGGAAGGTGAGGAGGAGGAGGGAGGGCAGAGGGGGAGGTGAGCGATGCTGCGGGGGAGCAGAGGCTCCCCCCGAGCGTCACCCCGGCTGCAGCTCCGCAGCCGCCGCGGGCTCGTCTGCCCTCCCAGCATGGCTAATCCCGACCCCAGCTAATCCTCCCACAGGTCACCCGGAGCTCACGGCATTTTATTCACTTCTCAAATGCACGGAAAATTAATTAAAAAAAAAAAAAAGCGAATCCCTGCAGCGGAGCGGCCGTTCCGTGCGTCCCTCCATGCACCCCTGTGGGGACAGCAGGACGGGTCCGCGAGCCGAGCAGCTCCGTCTTGCTCAAAATTCTCAGTGTTCGTTAAAGCTGGAGAGGGAGAAAGCCTCAATAAACCGCGGAGGAAAACTCAGGAGAGGAAAACTTGACCCAAGTGGAGTTTGTCCGTGTGGGTCTGCAGGTAGATCAGAGCATCCCAGAGCATTTGCAATGCAAACGGATGTGTCTGGACTCCAGCGTGGGGAAATGTTGGGAGTGGAAGGTGGAGGGCACAGGGGTCCCGGTCCGGGGCTGGGGCAGTTTGGGCACGGTTGAGGCCGGTTTGTACAAGGGGAACACACGGTGCCGTGTCTCGCTGCGCTCATCGAGCTCGGGGCACCGGCCACCCGCCTCCGGGCCTCCGTGTAATGGAAAGGACGAGCTTGTCCCTGCGTGTCCCCAGGCTCTGGAGCTGATTGTGGGAATCGAGCGGATCGACCGGGCCGGCGGGTACTGAACGGCACGTCCGGCCCGGCTGGGCTCACTGCAACGCGCCTGCGGACGGGGATCCTGCCACAACGGGTGGCACCGGGTCCCCAGCTCCATGGGGCAGCTTCTCCTCCTGAAACCCCCCTTGCAATCCAGGCTGGAGGTGCTGGCAGTGCCAGGATGCACCCAGATGCCCCCCCTGTGCCAGAGGCTCCAGGACGGCTCTGCGTCCCCCAGCCACTGTGATCCCATCCTAGGACTTGGCCGGCAAAAACACATCTGTGACCGCAGGTGGCCACATTTCCCAACGGACGCGTTGGGAAAGTTGCTCCTCGGGACATCTGTCCCAAGCGAGTGCCTTCCAGGGGCCTTCCAGAGCGGCTGCTCGTCGGCCGTGTCCTCTCCCAGCCCCGTGCCTGGGGACGGAGGTTCGGTCCCCACGGCTCCGCGGTCTCCAGGGCTGCTTGGAGGTCGGGCGGGCGCCGCGGTGCCGGGCAGGGCTCCATCTGGCACGGGCAATGAGAACCAACGGAGCCGGCTCCGGGCGTCCCTTATTTATATCCCTGCATGGAGCTCGCAGCGTGGCCTGGCCACGGGGAGAGCGCAGGGACGGGGTCCCCAAAAGCAGCCGCTCATCCCGGCGCTGTGTGTCCGTGGGTACCGCTCACATCCCGGGACCCGGAGCTCCGCTCACTCGCTTTTTGGGGAGAAAAGACCAGGCTCCCGAGCACGGAGCACGGTAACGGCCGTGTCCTTGTTTTCTCATTGCAGAGTCTCTCACGGGACCCGCTTGGTGACACTGCGGCCGAGACGAGCAAACTTGGGACTTCTCCAGCACAAGCGAATCTGGGGGGTGGGCAGGGGTGGGCCAGGGGGGCGCCGGCAGCCAAAAGACCCTTCTCCTTCACCGTGGGCTTGGCTCAGGGATGACCGCGGGCCGAGTCAACCCTTACAGCATCGTGTCCTCCGAGGAAGACGGCCTGCGGCTGACCACCATGCCAGGTATCAACGGCTTTGGCAATGGGAAAATCCACACGAGGAGGAAATGCAGGAACAGGTTCGTGAAGAAGAACGGCCAGTGCAACGTGGAGTTCACCAACATGGATGACAAGCCTCAGAGGTACATTGCAGACATGTTCACCACCTGCGTTGACATTCGCTGGAGATATATGCTATTGCTCTTCTCGCTGGCGTTTTTAGTGTCCTGGTTATTGTTTGGCCTGATTTTCTGGCTAATTGCACTCATTCATGGAGATCTAGAAAATCCAGGTGGAGACGATACCTTCAAGCCCTGCGTTCTGCAGGTCAATGGCTTTGTGGCTGCTTTTCTGTTCTCCATCGAGACCCAAACGACTATTGGTTACGGATTCCGCTGCGTGACGGAGGAGTGTCCGCTCGCCGTCTTCATGGTGGTCGTGCAGTCCATCGTGGGGTGTATAATAGACTCTTTCATGATTGGTGCAATAATGGCAAAGATGGCCAGGCCCAAAAAACGGGCCCAGACATTGCTTTTCAGCCATAATGCGGTAGTGGCAATGCGAGACGGAAAACTCTGCCTGATGTGGAGAGTTGGGAACCTCCGGAAAAGCCACATAGTAGAAGCCCACGTACGAGCTCAGCTAATTAAGCCCAGGATCACAGAGGAAGGGGAATACATACCGCTCGACCAAATAGACATCGATGTGGGCTTTGACAAAGGCTTGGACCGTATCTTCTTGGTGTCCCCCATCACCATTCTCCACGAGATCAACGAGGACAGCCCCTTGTTTGGGATCAGCCGCCAGGACTTGGAGACGGACGACTTTGAGATCGTGGTCATCCTCGAAGGCATGGTGGAAGCCACGGCCATGACGACGCAGGCTCGGAGCTCCTACCTGGCCAGCGAGATCCTGTGGGGCCACCGCTTCGAGCCTGTTTTGTTTGAGGAGAAAAACCAGTACAAAGTAGACTATTCTCACTTCCACAAAACCTACGAGGTCCCATCCACGCCTCGCTGCAGCGCCAAGGACTTGGTGGAGAACAAATTCCTGCTGCCTAGCACCAACTCCTTCTGCTATGAGAACGAGCTGGCCTTCATGAGCCGCGATGAGGAAGAGGAGGACGATGACAGCAGGGCTTTGGACGACCTGAGCCCGGACAACAGGCACGAGTTCGACCGGCTTCAGGCCACGATAGCGTTGGATCAGCGGTCGTACAGGAGGGAGTCGGAAATATGACTCTTGGCCCTTCCACTGACTTTGCCGAGGGTATTTTTTTTCTCCTCCTCTAATCTCTTCCCCTACAACCCGCTCAAATTATGCAGAACAATGCAAGTGCCATAGGAATGCTTGAGAAATTAGTATTGTTCTTAGTTTTAAGTTTCATTGCAATAACCACTGGCCGGGCTGCAGGAGGGCAGGGGCGGCCGTGCAGCGTCCGGGGCGCTCCGGGCGCCGGGAGCCCGCGGCCCCGCGCGCAGGCGGGCAGGAGCGGGACACAGCGCGAGCCAAAAAGAGGAAAGATCAGGAAACAAATCTCTTCTCTTTCTTTTTTTTCCTTATTTTTTTCCATTTTTTCCCCTTTTTATAACTGAGCAACAGCAACAAGAGAAAGGGGCTCCTTGGGCAGGCAGTGCGATTCCATTGCACGAGAACACTTGAAATAACCCGCAACGCTAACGTGCTCCTTTTTAATTTGGGAAAAAGGGCAGCGGGGCGGGGAGGGAGGCGAGAGGGTTTTAAAGTTTTTCAGCGTAATGTTTGAGAGACTGTTTATCAAAATAATAATTCATAACAACAACAATAATAATAATATTCAATCTGAAAGAAAGTGATTTGGTATTTTTTAAAAATGAGCAGGGAATAAATAAGCCTCTGGGATTCTTTGTGAGGGCAGATGTAAGAGTGAAGAGTCAAGTTTTTATCAGTTTTGGAGGTTTTTTCTTTTTCCCTGGCCCAGCTCCATGGGCAGGGAGCAGTGAAAGGGGTCAGAGCTCCGTGGCAGGGAAAGCAACAGGAAAATAATAGAAAGCTAATAGGGAAAAGTCAGATTGCAATTGAAAGAATCCTGGGAAAGACGATAATTAGCCAATTCCAGGAAATATTTGTCCTCGGGCTGGAAGTGGGGTCTGAAGGCAACCCGTAAGTGAGGCCGTGGCTAAAGAGAAGGGACAAAAAGCACAAAGAGCAGTAGGGAGAGTGCAGGAATCCAAGGCTTTTCCCGGTGTATGGATCAATTTGGTAATTTCCCCTTGAACAATTCAGGTATTTCTGACGTGGAAGCACATGGAAGATCTGTCTTGCTCGCTCGCACTTGGAGCTGGGGCTGCTCCAGCACCAGGCTGGTGTTCCGGAATTGCCCGTTCCTGTAGGAATTTGCTCCTTGCCGAGTCCCGGTGCATCGTGCCTTAGGGATGTGCAGCGGCCCCGCGGCAGGGGGGACCTGGCTTCGCATTTGGCAAAGGGAATTTGGGGTGTTGGGGGGGTCAATAATTCGGCACCGGGACTCGCACTGTCCGTTGGGGCAACTCTTGGGGTTTTTGGTTAAAGAGAAAATCGCTTCTCCGCAGCCAGTGCCAGGGCTGGGGGAAGAAGGGGCCGTTTTGGGGCTCCATGGGGAAAATCCAGCCTTGCGGCACTGGCGGGAAGTGGCGGGCGGCGCATTGGGGAGGGGAGATGCAGAGAGATGTTGTGTGCGCACTACTTATTTATTTTTTTAAAGAAAAGATGCTTTTAAGTGGTTTTAGGTTCTTTTGAATAAAATAATAATTATATATATATATATATAAAAGGTGCACATCTTGCTGCTGTAGGGTTCTCAGAGGGTTAATTTCTTTATAAATATATATATATCTCACAGTAAATATTTGTACAAAAACAAAAGATAACTAGAGATGTCTTTAAGTAAATTATTACTTAAAAAAAATATATGATTGTACAGTGTTACCTGGGAGAATAGAATAATATATACAGGTGTATTTTTAAACTACTGTGTAGGAGGCTGGGAAGGGGAGAGCCACTGGCCAGTGCATTTCGGACCCTCTCCAAGCCCCTGTGAGCCGGGTTCTCTTCTCTAGACTGTATAGCCCTAGGCGTGCAACATGCTGTTACATAATGTATAAATATTATTTTTGCCTACCTGCGAGTGCTCGGAGCTACTGATCTTTTCGCTACCATCAGGGATCGTTAGAGGGCTGCCCGGCGACTAATGGGTTGTCTTATTGCATTAATTTTCTAAAGAGGGGGAGGGAAATTTGAAAGCAAAGCAGAAGCCCAAGCGCCGTGTTGGTTTGGGGCACATGGGGAGGAGGGTGATGACGGCAGGGTGAGAAAACCCTTTTTGGAGAGTTCTGTCCCTTGCAGCCAAGGCAGTTGTCCCCCTGCAAAGCCATTTCCCGTGAGCTGGGGACGTTGCCCTTGATCCTTGGAGGACCGCGGGCATCCTGGAAAGAAAAATCCTGCTAATCCCCTTGGCGCGTGGCCCGACGGGGTGCCCAGGGCGGGGGATGAGGCCAGTGTGGCCATCCTCATGGGCAGAAAGGTCCCTGTCCCACCAAGAGCACCCAAAGAGCATCCCTCACCTCCCCTTCCTGCACCGCGCTTCCCGGCAGGCTCCAAGCGGGAGCTGTCAAGCCGAGCCGGAGCGTCCCCAGCCACCCTTGGTGCCCCTAGGGCAGGAACAAGCACTTGGCACTTCACCTTCCACACGTCGGCACCCGCTTGACCTTCAAACCTTTTGTAGGGCATGAATCCAGAGCCACCTTTTCTATCTTTAATAAGGCAGAACAAATAGGTTTATTTTTAAACCCTCCTGCTCTTTCCTTCTCTCTTGTGCTGACAACCAAAATAGTCCCCCCGCCATCCCCATCCCAGCTCCCACCCACTCTCCCACCCCTCCGAATTCAGGGATGCTGCCGTGGGAGGGGGGAATGCCCAGGGCCGGATCCGGTCCTGCTCAACATGAACAGCTGTGCACATCTGTCCCCAAGGCCACGCTTGGCCCGTGTGGCTCCCTGGGGACCAGCAGCCGGTTTGTGGGGGCCACTTGGATACTGGGAGCACTGGTGTCCCCAAGGGGAGACGGGGTGACCGCCTGCAGCGGGGGGAGATGCCGGCGGGAGCCATGGAAGTCTCTGCACTTTTGCCACCTCCAGGGTTTCTCTGTGGCATTGCACATATATTTGGGATATATGTGACAATGTGTATATATATTTGTAAAATGTATTTCAAATGACGAAACTGGCCAATTTTATGTTCTTTTAAATATATTATATATATTATATATAAGAGTCTCCAAAAGATATAAATAGCCTAGAGAAAATAATATAAATATGTAATAAATGTATTTTGATCTATTTAAAACACCTCGAGTCATGCAGTTATGTTTGAAAGACCCCAGCAGCTCTCTGGCCATGGCACTCTTTGAAAGCCTTTTACCTGCGTCTGGCCATGGGGCACAGCAGGCTCCAAGCGCTGCTCCCTCCAGGAATGCCGGGGCCGGGAAAGGCGCCGGGAGAGCGGGCAGGAACCAGGCAGCCCTCTGAGATCGCCCAGAAAAATCTTCCCCAATGACCTTCGTTGCCCTTGGGCAGCAGGAGGATCTGTTTCCTAAGGGTCTTGCCTTTGCCAAGGACACCTTAAAGGTCTCTGATGGGACGTCCCGGCCAAAGTAAATCAAGGCACGCGCGGCGGACGCTATTTGTGGAGAGGTCAAGCGCCCTGAGGACACGGAGACCATGGATGAGCCATCCTGGATGCTCTGACTTGCTTTTGCACCCGCGTTTTGCTTGTGTAGCAAGAGGAGTTGTTAATACTAATGTCCAGACCGGTCCCAGATCTGCATCCAGAGTGGTGGCCAATGGCCACTGGTCCCCTGGGCCGGCCGGCTCCATCCCTTGCTCCGTGGGGAGGCTCCATGTGTAACAAATCCCTGCCAGCCGCTGACGCCAATCACCAGAGATGGGGCCAAGGAGAAGCATGATTTAAGAGCGCAGCCTGCTTAATTTATCACCGAGGAAGACTGAGAGGTGACTTGATTGCAGCATTTGTCATGGGGAGAAAACACTGGTACAAAGAGGTAACTTAATCTAGCAGGGAAAGGCATAATAACAACGTCTTCCTGGAAGCTGCAGCCAGACAAATCTATCTTAGAAATAAGGAGCGATCTTTTAATAATGATTAGCTATTAGAACAAGCTACCAATCTCTGTCTCTTAATGCCTCTAAATCTGGACCAGATGCTTTTCTGGAAGCTTTTCTCTCGCTACAGAGAAGAGCGAGGGTGCCTGGGGAAGGCAATGGCCTCTTAGGGATGCGCTGGAGGGGAAGCATCCTGACTCTCTCCTCAAACGCAGGCTGGGAACGGCACAAAAACGAGCCCAGAAGCAGCTCGGTAGGTTCTGGTGCCCGGGCTCTCGGCGTCGGCTTTCCTGCTTGATGGTGCTTTGCATGGCAGAAGGCATCGCTCTGTTCGGGGAAGCGTTTGGCGATGCTCAAGGCTGGAGCTCCCGGGGAAAGGGTTGCGCTGCCCGGCACTGCCTCCCGCAGCCGCTGTTGGAGTGGGATTCCCGGGGAGCCGAGCTGGCTTTTAACAGCCCCGGTGCCTTTGGTTGCCACCTGGGCTTCAACGCTCTTGCCTTGTGGTCACGAGCACTTGCAAAAGCCCCGAATCCGGTTAAACTCACTCGCAGCCCCGGGGCCGGCACAGCCTGGCGCCTGCCGCTCCGGGCGCCCGCTGGGCCGGTACCCTGGGGATGCTCCGGGTTCAGCTCCTCCAGGTAACCATGGCAACCTGGCGCCGCATTCCTGCTCTCCTCCGGCAATTTGCCTTTTCATCCTGCGCCAAGGTGGACCCTCTCCATCCCCTCCTCTCCTCCTCTCCCTGTGCCCTCCTTTCCCTCCAGGATCCTGCTCTCGGTGCTCAGTTCGATGGGATGGAGAAGGGTTTTCCTTACACTTGCTGTTAAAAGCCCAGCCTCAAGGTTAAAGTCTCAAATTTTATTTTTTTTTCACATGCAACAGGCTTGTGGTAGCAGCAAGAGCCCCGTGTGTGAATACAAGGTGTTCACATCCCTTTCCCAGTATTCCACACATCCAGCCCCCATGCCGGCGGGTGCGCCAGTCCCAATCCGGGTGCTTGCCGGGCTCCCATCCCCTTGGCCGGCGCCGTTCCCGGCGCTGCCGGCCGGCGTTCCCGATGGAGCGCCGCTCCTGGCCGGCGGCTGACTCAGCCCCAGATGGTCCCCGCGTCTCGGTTACATAACGGCGTCTTCCCGGGGGCCGGCGGCGCGGCGAGGAGGTGGCAGCGGGGGCGAGGGAGGGAACAGAGCTAGAAATAACGCCTGGCAGCTCCGGCAGCGCGCGGATGCATCCGGCCCGGCCGCGGGCTGAGCCCCATCCGCCTCCACGGGGACCGCGCGGCACCGATGCTCCCGGACACTTCGGGAAGCTGCTGTTTGCTTCTCTTAAGGGGATATTTCGAGTGACCTCCGAGCACCGTGGAAATCTGCTGGTCGGAATGCCAGGCCTGTCCATGGGCGTCCCGGCTCCCTCTGGCCGCAGGTTTCCGTGCGGCCCCAGGGCACATCCCTGTGCAGCAGCTCCCGCCTGGATTTAGGGGAATCTGTGGATTAGGCCGCCAGGGTCTGGCCAGCCAAAAATTGGTAAAAATCAAAATATCCGTAGCTCAAATCCAGCTTAAGAGTCAAACCAATCATCCAAACCATCTGCCTCGCCATGGAAGATAAGACTACTTTTATTGTTTCCGTAAGCTGCTAAGCAGCTTTCCAGAGAGGAAAAAAAAAAAAAAAAGAAATCAGCCTTTTCTGCTGGGACATTTCCCGCAATGGGATGGGACCCCAGCGAGGTCCCGTTCCGAGAGGCCTGTGGAGCTGGGAAGGGTCCCGCTCTGCTCGGCCAGGGTGGCAGCAGCTCCCACTGGGATCTCAGCTGGGGACCAGGCTGGGACCAGGGAGCGGGGACAGAGGCTTTGCCGGGTGGTTGCTCTGGGCCCGGCTGTGTCGCATCCCAGGAAAGCAGCTGACGTGGGAGGGATGACGGCACCGGCTCCTCTCCGAGAGATGCCCAGGCGGGAGGGCCCTGCGCCCCAGGCGTAACCAGAGCTGCCTGGGCTGCTGCCCACCTGACCTTCTCCCAAGGTATTATTAGCCTGGCCGAGCCACGCGCTTTCCGTACGGAGCCCTCCGTCGCGGGCGCGCGGAGGAGGGCGGCCGCAGCGCCCGGCATGGGGCCGCTCGCGGGGCTGCCGATCCCGCCGGCCTCGCAAATCCCTCCTCGGGCACGCGAGACAGCGTCCGGGTTAGCGGCTTTGGATCGGGGCCTGCTCAGAAAGGGCTCCCTCTGCTAGTCCGTCTGCTCAGTATCCTGGGAAGCAGCTGCCGTGCACTTTACCCGCTCCCAAAGCGTCATCCCAAGCCTCATCGCTGCAGCCTCCGAGGCTCCAATACAAGCTGAGGGATCTGTTCCCACCTCCAAGGTGTAAAAGCATCCAGCGCCTGCCATGGCCTCGGCTGACATCCTTCCCGATGGCCAGGGACACCCCTCAGCCCATCGATTTCCACGAGAGGCCCTGAAGGGTATGAAAAGATGCAAATCGTGTTATTTGCCCCCAGTCCGAGCAGGCAGGAGCTGAGCTGGAGCTGAGGACCCCTCTGGGGTGATGTGTCACTGTGGCCTGTGTGCATGGGTCTGTATTGGAGCACGAGGACTTAATGCAGCCACCAAGTCATCCTCACCTAGGAATAAGAAAGGAAATGGAGCTCTTAGAACAGCAAACACCGAGTCGAAGGGAAGTGCCCCTCTAAAGATCATCCTGCCTCTCCATGTCTTGTTTTAGGTATGTGGCAGCGAGATCGCCCTTCTCTTCCCCCGAGAGCGGCACAGTGTGGCCAGCTCACATGAGCCCAGCATGAGATTTGCTTTTTCTCTGCAAAGCCCAGCTCAGCGCCCTGCTCTAGCAGCTGCTGCTGCAGAGAAGCTCTGTTTCCGCCCAGGACGATGTAAAAATGTACCCAGTGTTGATCCCAACACTGGAAATTCCCAGCAATCCAGGGAAATGTAGCAGGAAGGCACCGGCTGGTTCAGTCCCCTGCAGCTGTTTGACTCCAGGCAAGAGTTGCCAGAGGAGCCTAGAGATTTCCATACACCACAAACCATAAAGCAGCCCCTGGAGCCCCGGCGTCGATAGAAGAGCTGTTTGCACATGACAAAAAGCCGCAGAAACCACACGGCAAAGCCGGGATTTTCCCTCGGCCCCTGCAGCACGTGCAGAGCTCAGCCAGGCCGCAGACAACCTGCTGGGGTGGCCTCGGCTCCTGGCCCAGGGACCTCCGGCGCCGCCGGCACCGCTGGGTCTGCGTAGCCCCCGGCTCCTCTCCTAAGCTCCCAAATTCCCGTTTTGTCCCATGGGCAATGCCGGCTGCTGAACCCCCGCACCTCCGTGCAGCTGGTGGGTGGTGGCCACCCCATCCGCTCCCCGGATTTTGATGAACTCCAGCTCCTCGCAGCTCCCGGGGGAATGGAAACCTCCCTGAAGCAGATTGCTTCCAGCTGCCGCAGGACGCGGCGGGCGATGCCGGCGGCCGAGCGGCTCCCCCGCGTCCATGGAGCGAGGCCGGGAGGGTCCTTGTGCCCAAAGACCCCCCTGCGTGGCTGGGGATGCCCCTGTGGGAGCCTCCTGCCACATCCAGAGAGCTGTGCCCAGGCCTCCTCTATTGGGCCATATTGTTGGGATACGTTTTCCCCGCTGTAGACAGCTCCGTGGAGTCCTTCTAGAAGGGGATATTTGGGAGTCAAGGGAAGGAGGCTCCAGAAATCGCAGCTCAGGATCGTGGCTGGTCAGGGATGGGTTTCAGGTGGCTCTGATCCAGGTTTTGAACATGTTTGGAGCTCTCATGACCTAGATTTTGGGTTGATTTATAGCCGGGGTTGGGAAGTTCAGCTCCGAATGCTGGTTGCCAGTTCTATCTGCAGAGCACAGTTTACCACTACGTGCTGCAAATCCACCCCTTCCCCATGGCCTGAGAAGGGCCAAGACCCCCCATCCAGCATCCTCCCACCCAGGCAGCACCACGAATCCAGCCCCTGCCCCCAGCCCCTGCATTCTGGCGCTCGCTGGAGCCAGCAAGAAGCTGAAGAGACCTCAGAGACTCTCAATACCCATCGCATGAGGTCTGTAGGGAGGAAACATTCCCAGCAGAAATGCTGGAGCATCTGTTTCCATAGGCCGGCTCAAGGAGAGTTTGTATCCCACCAGGAGCTCCAGCCAGGGGCTTGTGCTGGGGCTGGGAGGCTGGTCAAGGGGAGCCACTATTGCTCAGCTGCCGTTTGAAAGAGAAAAATGTTTGGAAAAACACCAGGACGTGTCTTTCCGAGTGACCCAGTGGCGGTTGGTTCCCAGCTGACGCTGCCAACATGAGTCGTCCCAAATGTTTCCCGACTGAAGGAATTTTCCGCTTTTCATCCCGAGCCCAGGGGAAAGGAGGTGATGAGGCCTCAGCAGCACCAAGCCCTGAGCAGTTCCATGTGACCCCTCTGGCCCCATCCTCTCTTCTCCTAAATTCCCATCCTAATCTGACCTGAATTTAGGATTGAAGAAACACCCTTGATATTAGCTAACCCCCTTCAGTCCCACTGGGCATCCTGGACAGCTTTTGCGTTGCCACAGACCCAGGGTGTCTGGTTCCCTTGGGCGTCCCATTGGCTTGGGAGGTGTTTATGGAAGGAAACATCTTCCCTGTGTTCCCTGGCTTCCCACGCTGGCAGTGCTGCAGCGCTGGCTGATGTTCCCCAGCCATCAAGCCCTGCTGTGGCTTCAAGACAGGCCATAATTGACCAACGAGCCTGGAAAAACATCAGGTCTCTTCCATCATCAGCTGCCCTGGCCTTGGAGCCGTCGGAGATGCTTCCCCAAGTCCTGATTCCAAAGCAAAGCCACCCTCAGTGACCACCTGGACAGTCGCAAAGCGAAGTTACGGAGCCAGGGCTCAGCCTGAGAGCCTTGGCACCCCCCAGGCTCCCGTTCTCCCAAGGGCCGCTCTCCGGAGCGGTCCGGATCCGGCTCCGCGCGCTCCTCGGTGCCGTGCCCACCGCGGCCACTCGCACTGCCAAGTGCTCCCGGGCACCATCACCTGCTCAGCGCCTCCCGCTCCAAGGCTGGACAAAAATAAACCTGGGAGCGCGGAGCCGCGGCGGGGACGTGTGCGCTGCTCCTGCCGTAACGCTCCTTGCGATGACTGAGCAGGGAGAAATGCGGCTCTTCCCTCCCGCTTCCCACTGCGGAGCACCCGGGGCTCCAGTTCCGTTTGCTCCCTCACCGGAGCAGCAAAGGGCATGTTTTTCCCCCCGTTGAAATTTTCGTGTTGATAGAAGGTTCCTTCCTTGTGGGTGAGGCTAAAATTTCCGCAGGGCTTATTTTTCCTTGGAAGTTTCTGTTTGTTTATGTAGCAGGGCCAAAATAAAAAACCCTCTCCTCCCATTTTGGTCCCTGAAAAGTCTGAACCCCCTGCAGGGCGCACGACCCCTTCCCTGCAGCTCCTCAAGGCTGCCATCCCCACATGGTACCATGCAAAGAAATACCCGTGGGAGGTCAGGCAGAGGCCTGCCAAGCTCGTTTCACTTGTGGCCTGAGTTGGCACTTGGTTCCGGAGGTATCAAAAATAAACCAGCTGAAGCAGCGGTGGCTTCAGCAGAGCGTGGGATGGAGGGGACACTGCAGACCCCTACTGCGGTGAGGCCAGGGGGGCACCGGGATTTTGCAACCTGAGCCAAGTCGATCCGCAGCGGGGAGCCAAGGGGGTCCCAGCTGCACATGCTGGGGCTCCATGGGGCAAAATGTCTCCAAAGTGTCCCTGAGCTGGGGACATTCCCAAAACAGTCCTGTGTACTCATGTCTGGCAGGGGGCACAATGGGAGGATGTGCCAGGTTTGGGGAGAAACTCGGCTGTGGCGCGGCAGCCCCAGGGGAGGCAGGAGCACAGCCCCAGGGCATCCCATTCCCGCCAACGCCGGGTCTCCGAGCGGTCCCCAAGCTCTGGGCATCTCGCTTCACACAAGGATGAGTTCCTGGAGTCTGCCGGCCCGTGGTCGCATCCTGACCACACGAACCGCTGCCACCGACGATCCTCCTGCCACCCCCGGCCACGTGTGGCCGAAGAGCAAGGTCGTGGGACGCGCAGCATCCCGGTCCCCGCGCGGTGGGACACAGACATCCCACCTGCTCCTGGTGCTCCAGCTTCCCGCCCCTCTGCCCCGGGCCTGGATCCACTCGCCCTCTTCCCAGGCCATACCTGGTGCTGCCTTCCGAAGGCGTCATGACTTCACCGACTATTTTTATCCAGCCCACTGCTAAGTAAAAGCAGAGTTGACACGGCTTTCGTAGGAAAAAAAAAAAAAAAAAGCATTTTTCTTATTGTGTGGGAAAAGATCCCCGGGTTGGGTTTTCTTTTTCTTCCCCCTTAACTTGGAGATCTCCCAAAGCAAACAAGTGCGGTTAACTGGAAAATAGGATGATTCACCAGTCCCATGGGCAGATGGCACCCGGGTCCTCTCTTCTGCGGCTCCTGGCAAGGGAAAATGCCCCTTGTAAAACCTAAAGGAAGCGGCAGCGCTGTCCCCAAGCAGGGATGTGTCCTGCAAGGGCCCAGGTCTCCAGGGACCTCCTGCCTGAGCCTGGGCCACCTGTATGGTCCGGAGGGGCCATCTGGGGAGCCGGATGGCCCCGCTCCTAAATACGGGATGTGTGGGAACAGCCGTGGGGCAGGGGACGGACACGGGTTGCATCCGTGGGGACACTCCGTGCGTGGCGCGCGGGGCCCCGTCCCACAGCAAAGCTCCCTGCGGCCACTGCAGGCCGTGCCCAGGCGTCTCCTCCTGCGCGGAGCATCTGCCGCGCCGTGTCCTTGCTCGGGGGCCGCGGGAAGATGCTGACGCCGGGAAAGGCCGGCCGGGAGGTCCCCAGGGCTGGGCGAGCAGGGGGCAGCGCTAACGAGCCGCTGTCCGTCCCCCCGCAGCCTCCGCACGAGCCGGCTCAGCTGGGTGACTCCAGCCCCGTCCGGACACGGCAGGGATCAGCCACCATTCCCAGCAATGTCTCTTCCCAACTCCTCCTCCCTCCTGTGGACGGCAGGTCCTGCCAAGCTTACGGGTCCTTGTCACATTCCCTTTAATGCTGACTGCAGAGCCGGTTTTTGGGTGCCCGGCGGGGGGTGAACCATTCCCTTCGGAGGTGCTGGATGCTGCCAGCCATCGGGCTGCATTCCGGGTCTGCCTGTCCCCGCGCAGGCTGGGAGGCCAAATTCCCAGCACTGTAAAACTCCCCCTTGGAAGCTTTTTGGCTGTTTGAGGCCGGGGTTATTTCTGGCTGCGACAACAGTGCTTTTCACTTGCTGCGTCGCAGGACAGGGACAAACAGCGAGCTCGGCTCTGTCTCCTTGGGGACAGCCTCGCTCTGCGAGCGCAGGCCAGGCTGGCAGCAGCCACACGAGCCCTGTGTCCTCACCGGAGGGCACCAGCCCCTTGGTGGGGACCGCTCGAGGTGGCAGGCCAGCGGTGCGTGCGAATTGCTTCCTTTTACCCTTATATCAGGACTTTGCAGTCCAAAGAGGATAAAATCTGTTGCCCAAGGGATGCAGCCCTGACCTCAGCCCTGGCATCCACAGAGGGGCAGGTGGCCAGGACACATCGGGTGGTGTCCAGTCCACATCGCGCCCTGGGAAGGGCAGGGATGTCTCCTTTGACTGGCCTGGCTGCAGTAGAGAGCGGTGATCTGGGACCTGGGAGCCCCTCATCTCACCCCAAACACCCTGGGGTCTCCTAGCTTGGTGCTGGGACATCCCCGCCTGAGCCACAGCAAGCTGGGGGCCACCAGACACCCTCCTTGCAGAGGGCTGGGGGCAGCTGAGGACCCTTTGGTCAGACCCCAGCCCATGATGGTCTCTGCCTTGTGATGGGTGCCCAGGTCTCACTCCAGCCCTGCTCTGCCCCTGCTCCTGCCCTTCCTGCCCCAGTATCCCCAGGGCCTGGGGACCTGCCCTGTCACCCCAGGGCTCTTCCATCCTCTGCACTATTGCTAACAACCACCCCACGACTCCAGGGGAGGTAACGAGGTGCCAGGAGACACGGGCACGCAAGGCCACGCCACAGGACAGTGTCACAAGCATCTCCTCGTGTCCCCACGCTGTCACACCTCCCGCCTCTCCCATCAGATGCTGTTTTTCCCCTGGCAGCCGATAACAAACCGTGCCCAGTGCTAGGTCTGGCTGGAGCTCCCCTGCAGCGCTTCAGCCTCCCGGCATCAATCCATCCCCCGGACTCAGTGTCACAAGTGCATCATGGAAAACAGTATTGATCCTGCAAGGTGGTGAGTTAATTTGGGGGCTCTAATGAGGCACTGATTTAACCTTATTACCCAATGGTAAGTAGAGTTGGGTGCCCTGTCCTGGGAGGAACCTGCTCCTGCTGCTGCCCGGCCTCTTCTCTTGAGGGAAGGTTCCTCCAAGACACCTCGGTATTGACACAGGGCCGGGGTGGTTGTGTCCTATCATGTCCCATGGTTAGGAAGCCCAGGCACTTGATTGAGCTTGAGGTTGCAAGAGGATTTGTATCCCAAATGACCCTCAGTGAGGGCCGCATCTCTCAGCACTGCTCTCTCCAGCGCTTCTCCCCAGCTCCTGGTTTCCTCCTCCCCACCTTCCTTTAGGAAGCCATGTAGTGCCGAGTTAAAGCACCTATTAGGAGACGTGCAGTCTGACACTGATCCACCCGAGGCCACAATCAGTTATTTAACTCCATTTCCCCATCGATGCCCCACTCTCCATGATCCCCAGCTCAGATGCATTTGTCCACCCTTCCCTCGTGCTTTGCAGCTTACCCCTCTGGACACCTCCTCAGAGTCCCCAGGGCTCCTGGGACACTGCCAGGACAGAATGGGGCATCTCCAGGACTAAATAATACTTCTGGTAATTATTATTTTTTTTCTGTCCACAAACGAAAGGAGGCAGGAGAACAGCCCTGGATAAGGGCAGGGGAGCAGTCCTGTTCCCACTGATTTAACGGAGTCTTGGAGATGATTCTTTCCAGCTCTCTGCCAGGCCTGGGAGAGCAAGGTGCTGCGGATAGAAAACAAATGCTTAAATCTTCCCAGCCAATGATCCCCGCAATGTCTCAGCACAGCCTAGAACCCAGAATCTCCCCTCACAGCTGCTGGAGGCCGGCACACGCACGCGCTGGTACAACTGTCCCAGCCTCCAGGACTGTGAGCGCCAGCGAAAAAGGGGTCTCGGTACACGGAGAGCAGGTTATCGCTCGCCCCAGACAGGGCAGGTGCTGGTTTATCTGGGATAGCTCCCTGGAGCTCTGCTGTCCTGGGAGTTCTTGGTGTAATCAACCTCGTGGAAGTGCTACCTGGACGGACTGGAGAGCAGGTGGCTGGAAGCAACATCCTGAGGTTTTTATTTTCTTCCCAGCCAAAGGGCAAACATCTTCTTGGCTCTCCTGTTCCAGGAGAAGCGGGTGGCAAATGTGGACCCCGTAGAAAAGTGTAGCACACACTAAAAAAAAGGGAAAAAATGAAAAAAACGATACACACTGCAAAAGAATCACATAGTCGAGGGAAGGAGAGAAAAAACTCTCTGCCTTCTAGCCCTTGAGTCAGACATCACCTATAATGGATCCAGATCTACAAAACCTGGGCATCCCTCTGTCTCTTCTCACATGTAAGTGCAAGAAAAGTGAACGAGGAGCTCAGGAAGGAATTGCCTCCTCCATTTGCTTGCCTCTTGCTGGCACCATTGGAGGCTCTCAAGGACCAGGTCAAGGATTTGCTCTAAAAGCAGAGACAGGGCAGACAGTAACCTCCGAACTGCATCCGTGCAGGGCTGCAAAGCAAAGACAGCCCCTGCTTCAGAGACATCTCCCGAGCATCCTCCCGTCACCGCCTCCCGCGTGCGGGGACTCGCGCGTCACCGCGTGGGGAGCGAACTTTGCTCTGCGTGGGAAGCTCCCCACGCAGCACGCAGCAGGAGGGGAGAAGTTTAACGAGGTTGTGCAACGGAATCCAACAGCGTAAGAAACCCCAGGAACGCTCTCGGGGTGGCTGGAGGCTCCAGCACTGGGATAACTGCCCGGGAGCCAGGAAGAAAAGCCAGAGAGAAGTGGGGAGGAAGGGAATAGAGGCGAAGAGGAGAAAGAAAGAGGCTGGCGAGCTGCTGTCCCCTCTCCCTTCTAACTCTTTGGCATGCAAATTGCATTTCCCTTTCAAGGAGCAATGAAAACCCTCTGAATCTTGGCAGTGGCCGGAGTGGATCCATGGAGCAGCTGCCCCCTGCACAGCCTGAGCACCCCCCTGCGCATCACACGGTCCGTGCCCACAGCCCCAGCCAGCCCCTTCGGAACGCAGCCGGCACCGGGAATTCTGTGCCACCGCAGCAGTTACAATAGGTTGCTGGGAGGGAGGGATGCTAAGGGAGAAAGGTTAAACAGACACTGCATTCCTGGGGAAGAGAAGGATGCAATTCAGCTCTGCCATTCCTAAAGCGGTCTCATTAGATCCTGACTGAAGCACGTGCAAGCAGTTTTGGCAAGGAGAAACAAAAGACCTGAGCGAAGTGAAAGAAAGGAGAGCGGAACAAAAGACAGGAAGGCTGCATGGGTTTTCAGTCCCTTAAGTTCACTGTTTTAATTTTTTCTCTGTTTAAATGTCCAAGCGCTTTTCATCGAGAGACACCTCTGGGAAAGGTAGGAAATGGGGGTGGGAGATTTACTACTACCAGTTTTCTCAATAGATCCCATTAAATAAAAAGAATGGAAGCAAGAAGAAATTCCCAAGGCGAGAAAAAATCCATCAGTAATTGACGGGCCCCTGGGGGGCCGCAGCGGAGATGTTGAGCTGAATTCAATTACAGTCCAGTCAGAAACAGGCAGGAAGATGTGGCTTCTTTCACTGTGTCAATTAAAGAAGTGACTGAGAACGATAGACTTCTCTGCACAGCCTCTGACCCGTGAGTCAAAACGTGCTTCCATCCGGTCCTGCCTGATGGCTCCGTGGCTCCCGCTGGGAACATATGGGCTCGTGGATGGCGCTGGGAAGCCAGAAGGCATTTTACAGACTGGGGACTCTGCAAACCCAAGCCTGGTGCCCTCTGCAGAAATTGCTGTGCTCCACAGGAAGGCGGCATCGTTAACAGTAATTAATTTGCAGCCTTTTCCTTTGTGTTACCTGAGCCGAGCCGCATTACTGATCACGGCGCAGCACGGTGCCTGCAGATTGCTCGTGGGATTTGGGTACGCAATTTCTCAGGTCCCTGTTGAACATTTCCCATAAGGAGCTAGGAAATAGCTGGTCACATTCCCCTGCAGCTCTGTGCAAAGAGAAAGGGTGGATAAGATTTTTTCATGGGATTTTCAGGTAGCTGGGGACTAAAAATGTAGCATCAAATCACACACACTCCCCTTTCTGGTCGATAGAGCAGGTACAGCTCTGCTCTCAGCAGCTGCGTGTGCTTATATGAGGAACAGAAACCTGGAAGGTCCGAGAGGAAAAAGCAGGTGATGGGGAATATCACATCCTTCACCTGACTGTCCTCTGCCTTAGGCTAGGTTTGGGTATCCCCAGTTTCCAGCCTTCTGTTGTTTCCCCCGCAGGACCATTATGCAGCTTAAGAGCTCCTAGACATGCAAAGCTGTCCTGGTTAATCCACTAATTACCTTCTCTCTTCCTGCCCCAAGGGTTCACCTACCGCATTAGGCACACGGGCCTTGATGGGATGCACAAAAAGAGCAGCATCCTGCAACTCACTGCAAACCTAAAGCACAGGGACGGGCCTATAAATGAGCAGAGAGGGTCTGGTGCGTGATGGTTTAAGTGCAAAAGGGTGCATGTGTGTCGGGGGAGAGAAGCAGGGGAAAAGCCACAAGGGAATTCCAAGCTCAGCACAGCAGGGATCTGAGTGCAGGGATGGGGAAGAGGCAGCCTCAGAGCCCTTCGTGCTGGCAAAGCAAGGCAGGGCTGTGAGCATCGTCCCCAGCTCCCGATTCCTGCTGTGCTCGGTGAGGCCTTTCCTTGCAGGGAATCAGAACCCAAGAAAGGCGCCTCCGCTCCGTCACCGCTTCCTCCTCCTACCTGGAATGACCTGCAAGTCCTCCCGTTTTCAGCAAACCGCTCTGATCAAAAGCAGGAACAATATTATGTTCCCTCTGGCACCATTTTACAGCTTAGAAGTATCTCTTTCTTCAGATTCCCCTTCAAGGACTGAAATAATCCTTTCTTCCACCAGCTCCTACTACTTTACTCCCCCTTTCAAAACACTCCTGATTTTCAGCAGCCTCCATCACTGCACATAGAGCTTCCCATCCTGGATCTGACCAGGTCACAGGATGCCAAGGGCTGTTTCAAAGTCTTCCAGTCATCCTTACACCCTCCCTCCAACAAAAACATGGGAACTGATGCCACAAGGATCTGGATCCTTCTGCTAGTGTGGCCCAGAGCTCAGGAATGATCTAGACTGGTGCTGAGCTCTCTGTGGACCAGCTGAAACCAGGAGCACCATAAAGCTAGCAAGAACAAAGAGGCCCTAAACATACATACACGTATATATGGCTCTTGAGTGCTCCTTTCTGTTGGTACTAAGATGGCATGGACAGCAGCAGTGGGAGAGGAGATAATAGATGCTTAAGAGCAGGAAAAAGTGATGGAATTATTGATGGCTGGTTGATGGATAATTGCTAAAAGGTGGAAGAGGTTGAGCGGGGTGGTGCTTTGTTGGAAGAACTTCTCTGAGGCCTTGGGAGGAAGGAAGAAGCCAGGAACAAAGATCTGTGTAGTGTCGGGCAGCACCTGGAATGGGAGGAATTACGATTTCTCATGTCCTGGGGTTATTTCCAGAGATTCCCCAAACTCCTGCAAAAAACGGATGAGCAGGATGAGCAAAGCTTCATGCCTGGCCCCCTTCCCCAACCATGGGAAAGGGTTGTTACACCAGCAAAACCCAGCAGGGTGTGGGAGAAGGAGCTTTTCTGTCACAAACACTAGCTCCAGCCCTACCTTTGCCAGACCCTCGGCCAGCGGTTGCGAGGATCGCGAGCTCGGTGAATTCCTCTGACTCGAGTTGCCACTAAAATGCAAAGGGAAAGGGCAGGTTGCAGCCGTAACACAGAGCTCTGGCAAAGAGGGGAGGGAAAATGCCCCTTTCTCCTGCAAGCTTTGAGGCTCATGTCTGAACTGCTTCTCCTACTACTAGAGCATCTCTAAGCTTCAAGACCTTTCCAGCATCTTGCCCCCTCTTTTTTTGCCTTCCTTGGCCCTCTGGGGATATCAAGGCAGCCTGGAAGCAAAAGGGAAGAAGAGCCCTATTTGAGACACAACGAAACACTCTCCTGCCTCAGTTAATGGGCTTCTTCCTGGGAAGATGCTCCTGAGCTGGGCATACACCTTGTATTTTGGGATTGCTCACAGGAATGAAAGGAGAGGAGAGAAGGAGGCAGGTGCTCTACCCCCTGGTCCTGAGCAACCCTGGGGATTTGTTTGCTTGGCCTCTCCATTAAAGCGAAACGAGCTTTTCAGCTCAGATTTGGGGCAATACAGAGAGGGCTGGGATAAGCGAGGCCATTACCTCCTGCCTCAGCCACTGCAGTGCTTTGGTCTTACGGGAATACCTTGTCCTTGGGCTCCTTCTTCTGCAAGTTTCTGCCTTTAAGAGCAATTTGATAAGGCCATAAAACGGTTGCCAAAGTCCAAGAGATTACTATGAAGAGCAGCAAACTTTGGATGAGCCCTGGCCAATGCTTAGCACGGCCCCAGGAGCAGCGAGGGGAAGGCAACCTCACCAGCATCTTCGCTTGCCCCTTCCCTCTGCCTCTACACTGGGATGTGCAGCAGGACAGTATCTGCCCACGCCAAGGAGTATTTGGGGCAGAGAGACCAAATTCTGGCCAAGCTGTTGCACTATCCTGGGATCAATACGACAACAGGAGCAGCAACTTCTTTGGCTAGGAGAGAGCAAAGGAGTTTAGCAGAGAGGTGCACATGAAAATTGTATTTTACAAAAGGCCCAGTCAGTCCTGCTTGTATCAAGTGGACAGACCTGACAGGAGCACTGAACAACAAAACACAAACAGTGTCTGGCAGGTACAAAACAACAGCAGGGACCCAGCGGTCTCTGCCCCACCAGGTATTTGGATGCTGAGAGACAGTTCCCAGGTAACACGTGGGGCTTTTTATTTGAAAACTGCTCCTTTTATTATTATCTTTCCTCCTACTGCAAAAGGCAAAGAGAAAAGAGACAGGGAGAGGGAGAGTCATTTGACAAGCTGAAAACTTTTATGGGGAAAAAAATGAATAAGTGAGAAAAAAATGAATAAGTAGGGGTAAAAAAAAGAATTACACGTACAAGTCACTTTGTAAGAAGGAAAAACAAAGTCAAAAGGCTCAGGGCTGAGTCAGTGTGTAGCAAGGCTCTTGAGGGAGACTGTGTCTTTTGGAACTCAGTAATCCAAAGGGCTCTCTGTGTGTGCATAAAGTTATTGACTGACTGCATTATATCCACTTATCCCCCATTAAGCAGCAGGCTTCAGTTTGATCCCAAACAGCAAGGAATTAGAGTAACTCTACCCTGCATTGGTAGAAAGGTTTCCATCTCCGAGGAATCCAAAGTGCTCCAGTAGCCCTCCGGGGAATGCGGGCCGGACGCGCACCCGCTCCCGGCCGGAGCAGGCAGCGGTGCTGATGGAGGGCGAGACTGGAGGGAAACCTGCCTATTTATGTAAAAAGCTCCACGATCTCATGCAAAAAAGAAAGAGCAAAAAAAAGTTTGGTTTCCAAGGATAGAGAATATAATCTGCTATCTCAGTACAAGTAGCAATCCCCGCTCTGCTAAGTTTAATTCAAACAAATCACCTCTCCTCTTTCCTCGGCTTTTTCTCTGTGCTGTTTCCTCACATCCAAGCACCTGGCAGCTCTCCTGGTCTGCAAGGGACAAGGGCGAGGGGTCCTGCTGCAGTTACAGAAGTTTTTCTGTAGTAGAAAGTGACTTGAAAGTTTTTGTCCTTTCTGCCCCCACTTCAGTTTTCCACCCCCTCAGTGATACTGATGCAACTGCTTGTGGATCTGGGGAAATCAGACCACAGAAATGATCTGTTTGAAATAAAAGATCCTTCTTTGTTTTTTTTATTAGACACATTTACTTGCATCACTTTAGCAGCATTGTTCATCACAGCCCCCAGTTCTCAAGCAGCACAAAGTTTGGTGAAGAGGCAGGAAGAAGCACCCCAGGGGTGAGAAGGAGAGAGAGAGGAGAGGAGAGGAGAGGAGAGGAGAGGAGAGGAGAGGAGAGGAGAGAGAGGGAGGAGAGGAAGAGGAGAGGAGAGGAGAGGAGAGGAGAGGAGAGGAGAGGAGAGGAGAGGAGAGGATGAGGAGAGGAGAGGAGAGGAGAGGAGAGGAGAGGAGAGGAGAGTGAGAGGAGAGGAGAGGAGAGGAGAGGAGAGGAGAGGAGAGGAGAGGAGAGGAGAGGAGAGGAGAGGAGAGGAGAGGAGAGGAGAGAGAGGAGAGGAGAGGAGAGGAGAGGAGAGGAGGGAGAGGAGAGGAGAGGAGAGAGAGGAGAGGAGAGGAGAGGAGAGGAGAGGAGAGGAGAGGAGAGGAGAGGAGAGGAGAGGAGAGGAGAGGAGAGGAGAGGAGAGGAGAGAGAGGAGAGGAGAGGAGAGGAGAGGAGAGAGAGGAGAGAGAGGAGAGGAGAGGAGAGGAGAGGAGAGGAGAGAGAGGAGAGGAGAGAGAGGAGAGAGAGAGGAGAGGAGAGGAGAGGAGAGGAGAGGAGAGGAGAGGAGAGGAGAGGAGAGGAGAGGAGAGGAGAGGAGAGGAGAGGAGAGGAGAGGAAGGAAGGGAGAGGAGAGGAGAGGAGAGGAGAGGAGAGGAGAGGAGAGAGAGGAGAGGAGAGGAGGGGTCCTTGGGATGCCCCTCCAGTTCCCCTGCCACCCCAAGGTGCTCTGCTATGGTGCCAGCCTTGATGCATGACCCTGGTGACTGCCGGAGCCTCTGCCAAGCTCCATCCAGATGTCCTGCAGCTGGCACAGGGGAACACTTACGCTCTCTTGTTTAAAGACACTTTGTGTTGTGTCCCTGCCGTCACTGTCAGGCTCCAGCTGACTTCCAGTCCTGCAAAGCTGCTTTGTAACAGCTGCCCTGAAACCGCTGTTCCTCATGGAGCTAAAAACTGTCTACAGGAAGAGCAGACTGCAGCTTCCTCCAGGGGAAACTGAGTCAACTGAAGGTGGAGGGTTTCCATGTTACCCCAAACCTCTAGGGAAGAAGTAGGGAAAAGAATTTGAAGGACTGGATAAATCAATTCATTTAAGTGCTGCTTTGACGGGAGCCTGGAGGTCCCACATTCCATACCCTAACTGCCTCTTCCCGCAAGACCCGAGGGATGCTCTGTCCCTGCTGCAGCACATGGAGGTGACCCTTGACCACACTGCATCTGTCCTGCACCCCTCCCAATCCTCCACATGGGAGCTGGTGATGATCATGTTGTTGCCTTGAAAAGAGCCCGTGTCCCAACACCCACTAGAGAAACAGGGAACTGACAAACTTCTCTGGACACCCTTATGCACCTCTGTGCAGCAGATCTAAGAAGCGCCTTGTTTATGGGCTCGACATAGAGTTTGTCAAAATAAGCTGTGACACAGACCATCTCATTTATAGGAAGAACTCATTCAAGTGCCACCTTGGGGACAAAGTAAAAAATGACACAGAAATGGCACCTGAGTTTCTACTTCCAGTAATGGAAATTTCAGCTGATGACCTGACCAGGTTGGGCAGCATCTGGCCAGTTTTCTCAAAGTCACCCTGAAGTTCGCATCACAGTCCAAATTCCCATCTGCGAATCTCCCTCCCTCCCCAGCCTGGCACTCCTGAAGCATTTCGAGCCTGCTCGGTGGCCCCTGTTTTGGAGTCAAACCCCGACTCAGCATCCTCTACCATCCCAAGGGAGGGTTGGCTGCTCATTTCACAAGTCGGACACCACATGGGACACCACTGCTAGGTGTTCCAAGATCAGCATCGCCTCAAGGCCAGTAAAGCAGACCATGCGTGTGTCCCGCCGTGTGCTGATCCGTGCCAGGAGGCAGAGCGTGTGCGAGGCATGAGGAGCTCCGGGCGGCCAGGATGAGTCAGAGCCAGTCGCCTTTTTCCCTGTGGTGCAATTGTACCAGGGCCCTGACAGCATCAGTTGGCTTTTGTCACCGTTCCCCATCAGAGCTGTCAGTCCGAAGACAAAGGAAGGTGTGTGGAGGGGGGAGGAATTGAGCATCTCCCAGCTCCGGTGGCTTTCCAGAATGATGCCAAAGTGGCGAGCAAGGAGGTTTTGATTAGCAGCCTGCTGCCGCAAGAGGATTAGCGAGGACGTCAGCGACTGTGGCAGCGCTGGAATTAAAAGCGATACTTCTGGAGCTCCCTCCGCTGCTGCTTTGCGGGGGAAGAGCTTGATTGATGGCAATGACAGCATGGGAGGGCACGTGGCCATGGGAGGTTTTCAGCCAAGGCCATGGCCCCGTGCACGGAAGGCACCTTCTTTACATCTACAGTGTCACCGGGGGTCTGCGAAGGGCTGGCACCGCTCGGGATTCGCACCACTCCTCAGCGCCACCTCATCAGCCCCGGTGCTCAACTTGGGGCCAGAAAGGCTCTTCTCGGGCTCAGATTTTGCTCTGACAGCGACAAGGAGAAGGAAAACAGACTTGATAAGTAAGACCCAGAGGCATTTAGAGAACAAGCAGAAAGCCTCCGGTGAATGAAAAGACCAACTTCTGCCTGCTGAGCTCTGTGCTGAGCAGAGGGGAGGTGACGGTGCTGCCTCCGGGCACGTCACGGAGCCTCCTGTCCCCCAGGCTCACGGAGAAATCACCCACATGGATTCTCCAACCAGCCCTTCAGAGTGGTGTAATACAAGGTTTATCCCCCTATCACAGGGACTGTTGTTGATTATTTTCCAGAGAGAGAAGTTAGGTTCAAGGCAGAGTAAGTGATTTGACAGCAGTCTCAGGAAATCTGTGGATATTGTCAGAACAGGATCCATTCCTCCTCAATTGCAAGCCAACACCTGAAGCACGAGGCCATCCTTCATCTCCAGAAAGGAATTAAAACAAACCTGTTTCCGTGAAGCGCATGGTGCTGAAGCATTATGTGAAATAAATTGGCTTGGTCTGCGCGGGGCTAGGCACAAAGGATTTCTAAATTAAACCCTTCTAAATGGAAATGCTAAGACAGATGTACAAGGAGATACCTACAGGCTGGAAAGCTTAATCAGAAATGAAAGTTGTTGAATGGGCCGCACAGCATGATTTTTAGCAAGAATTGCATGGTGTTGCTCCAAAATAGAAAAAAAAAATGGTTGTTTCCTTAATGATTCCTTGCAAGCTGCACTGGCCTTGTTCCAGAGGATCCGTGCACTGCGTCATTGTCACTATGTTCCTGGGGGCTGCTGCAGTGGGCAGTTGTCCTTGGACCCTGCATGGTCTCAGTCCATGACTTTCCAACCAGCCCCTGCAGGTAAACGGTCTGTGATGACCTGGTGGCATTTTACCTCCATGGTGCTTCTCTGGAAGTGACACATGGAGGAAAGAATACATTCAGCATCCATTCAAAAGCTACAAAATAAGCAGAAAGGGAGGAAGTTTAAAAATTAATAAGAGCTCAAAGTGCTGTCAAATTTCTCCTCTTCCCTCCCTGTCAGAACACACAGCTATCACCAAGGATTAAAACTGATCGGCTGATCAGGTCAGCGCAGAGAAGACGTGGTGATAAAGTAGTTTTCCAGAAATCAGCACAGGCTAAGAAAAATCCTGATGTGCAGCATCCAGGGCAATGAATAGGTACAATGTATTCATCATCTGCTGCGCTGGGAGCAGGCTAGCTGAATGCAAACTGTCAGCACAGGACAGTCAGAATACAGACTGTGACTCCCTTTGGTAAGGTTGTATAAAGCCAAATCCAACCACCTTTCAGAATATGGTGTTGGACTCTCCTGGAAGCCCCCCTAGCCCTTTCCAAATCATTCCTGTTCCCCTGCTATGAAAAGTTTGGTTATCTTCTCCTTTTTTTTTTCTGGCTGAATTTTTCCACAGCAGTTAGCTGCCATGGTGATAGAAGTTACAGAAATTAGTAAGAAGAGTCATAATTAACAACTGACTGACAGTCCCATCTGACCTGAGACAGTAGCTGAAAGCTGCCTCCCACTTCAATCTGCTTGCCACAAAACAGCCAGGAACACGCGGATTTGCCAGCCAAGGTGGCTTGGCTATCTGGCTAGACGCTTCTAGTGGCTGTCCTCAGTTGATGTCACACTCAGAGCATCGGTGAGGATGTGTCACCATTGCCCTCTTCTGGATCTACAACCAAGTCTGCTCCAAAGTTTGGGAGATGGCATCGTCTAGTGATGGCAACACACAGTGACTCCAAGGGGACTTTTCAGAGGTCACCACTGGTGCCGCATGCAGGTGCTTTGTCCTTTTAGTTCAAAGGGCTTCAAGTTCTTTCTCCCAGCATGGTGACACTTGCAGTGCAGATTTACAGCAGATAGTGGATTCAAATGGATGGTAAATGCAGAAAAGCGTTTCCACTAAGTATGAGGCTAATCCAAGCTTGCTGTGAATGCGTTCCACTGCTAGCCAAAAGGCTGGGTTCAAAACCTCCCAGGCACAGGATGGGTTTGAGTTCAAACAAAAGGAGTTGTGTGGTTAAGCTGGGGAACTTCTTGCCCCAGGATGTTGCAAAAGGCTAAAAACATATATTAGCTTAAGAGGAAACTGCAAAAGTTTGTGGAAAAGAAAACCCCTGAGGGTTACTAAATACATAGAACTTTAAAGCATTTATGCAAGTCATATTTCCAAATGAAATACATATTTATGAAAGAAGATCCTTATAGTCCTTCCCAAGCACCCTCTTTTGGGCTATGTATAAGACAAGATACTAAATCAGACAGCCCTTTGCTGACCCAGTACAAGCACACTTCTGTTTTTATGAATATGGAAAGCACACAGATCTAATCAGGGGTCAGGTCCTCAGCTTCTGCCTCAAGGTTTTATTCAGTTTGAGTCAGGCAGAGACTTAATAAGTGCTCAGTGACACACTTGGGGCCTGGCTCACCACAAAGCTCTAGAGATCCAGAGCTCCTTTAATGCACAGAATTATGCAAAAAAAAAAAAAGGCATTGTTTTAATGGAGGGGAAAATTAGCTAGGCTCAGTGAAGTACATTATTTATGGACTGAACAAGGCAAGCTTTCACACTCAGTTGGAAAGTAGTTCTCCACTTTGTCTATGGAAGTACAAGCAACGTGGTAACATAGAGCACCAAACCTAATTGTCCCTGGAAATTCAGGGTCTGTTTTGAGCATCAAAGGCTCATTAAAGTGAGGAGGCAGAATCAAGGTACAGAGCCCCAGGAAGCTTGAGGAGTCTCAGCAGCTTGATCCAGCTCCATAACTGACTACAGAGCTTGAAGCAGCTTTTAATCCATCCTAGCACAACCTTGCCTTCCTGTCAGCTTTGCCTGTTGTTCCTGGCTATTTCCCAAGCAGGAGGAAAAGGGGAGTGTGCATCCTCTCTGGCATGGAGGAAAGGAAAAATGGGTGGAATGGTGATTCTGGGATAGAAGTGGAGAGAATGAAGGGTGAAAGAGGCAGGGGATGCATGGAGTCCCTAGGACATGGGAGGAGAATGGGGGATGCTGCATGAATGGGTGCGCACCTGTGGAGATAGGCTGAGGGGACCCATATGTCCCCACACCAATGATGCAGAAGGAGAGGGTGGCACACTGACCTCTTGGTTCAAGGGATGGAGCAGAAGATTGCCAGGTGTCCCTGACATAGATGTGGTAGGCAGGGACTATCCAGAAAAGCAAAAATGTAAAACAAAATACTCCTAGTTCAATGCACTCAGCCCCAGTACGAAGCCCTGTGTCTGCACAGTGGGCTAGAAGAGGCCAAACTCACAGCTAGGATGTGTCAGCATCATCTCCAAATGAAGACCCCACTGCTGCACTGCAGAGCTCTGGAGAGCAATCTGTGAGATGAAGCTGCTCCATGTCTTGTTCTAGGGTGACAGGATACAGTACAGGTCTGACGTACATAAAGTACCTTCTTTGGGGTCTGCGTGACAGACTGGGAACAGCAGGTTGGGATTCCTGGGTCCTGGTTAGGCACACGCAAACTTAGCACTGGGTGAAAGACAGGCTCAGTTCCAATTCTCTGCTCTCCAGCAAGCGTAGCAATCATTGCCTGCCCTAGCAAAATAGCATTCTCCATTCATATTTGGGAAGCTCCTGGAGAGCAGTAACTGTGCAAGCGCAGAGCATTAGCATCTCCTCAACGTGCTGCAAGAACGTCCCAGCAACATTTAACCTCCCTTCAAATCCGGTGGCAGATCACAGCGATCGGCGGGTCTCGCGTGTGTGTGACTGTGAGTCACGAGTATTACTGATCTTCATATTAATCTATTGTTGCAAATGACTTGGAGCTGCCTACAGACAATCCTTCAGAATACGGAACAATGGAGAACCTGCACATCTGAAGCAAGCCTCCTCTGCATGGCAACTTATTGCCATCGTAACCAGCATAAACAAGAGCAATTAAGACAATTTCAGAGCATCACCTCCTCCCTCTGGGGTCTTAATGAGAGCACGTTCAGAAGGGGGCTGGAGCAGAAGCAGGCAAGGGCTGGGAGTTAGCTTGTGTGGGAAAAGAAGGGTAGGAGAGTTTCAGATTCGGAGGATTGCTTGCCCTCCACCCCATTGAATAATGCAAAGGGCAAGAAGGGGAGAGACTCGAGGGCTCTGCAGTGGATAGAAAAGGTTTAGACAAGCAGAGCGTTTCTGCAGCCTCACTCTTGTACCAGGTGTCAGGACCCTGCACCGCAAGGCAGAGCATTTTGCTGAAGCAGCAAGAACACGATTGCCACGGGCACCACTTTAGGAATATAACAGGGTTTTAGGCCATAGCGCCTGGTGAAAAACGTGATCGGAGTGGATTGATGGCCTTTTAGTGGCAAGATGTTATGGAGGAAGCTCTTCTAAAGCTGATGATTATTTATTCCAGAAAATAAGGACAGGCCTCAGCATGGTGCTGTTTGAGTAATGCATGTGCTCTTTGCCTCTGCTCCCTAAAGCTTTGCTATATGCTAGTGATCTACAAGCATTCAGATAACTAGAGTTCCTCCAGTCAGCTACTGAAAAGCTGCTTGTGGGTGGCTGTCAGGGAGGAAAGAGGGGAGGTTGGGAAGCTTTCCTGGGAGGAAACTGCCAGGAGATGAGAGTGTACGTATTAGAGGGACTGACCTCCAAAAATGCTCCAGGGAAGGAGAGGGGATGACTTGTGTCAGCTTGGTGATGCCAGCTCTTCTTTTGGCAACCTGGTCCCTTGCAGCGATGAGGAGCTATAGAGCAGAGATTTTCTTCAGGTTTTCATATGCTCTAATACTACAAGAAAAGTATGATTTTCAATTGACTCTTCATAATTAAGGCAGAAGTCAGAAACTAGGCTCCTGCATTGTCAAAGTGTATAAATAGCCTTGATGGAAGCATAACAGGAGCTCAGTTAGGTTTAACCCAGTACATCAAATGATATATCATGGACTTAAATTTTTTTGAGGCCAGACAGGATCATTGGATCATCCATCTGGTGTGACAGCCTGTAAATAAAAAAAGCCAGAGGATTTCATCCAGCTACTCTTGCAACAAGCTCGCTAACTTGTGTTTGACAAACATATGTGGAATGAGCAGCTCCCATGTCTTGGGAGGATCACAAAACCCACCTCAAGGCCAAAATGGTTTCTTCCATTCTCTGCAGAGACAGTCTTTTCCTTTTAACTTGAAATTCACTATCTCAGACTTGATTGTCCGCTTAAAAAAAAAAAAAGGCAGCACATTAACTTATTAACTTGCAGAGAGAAGAGAGGAGCCAAATCTGAGACCTCTTATCTGAATCTTCCTGAGCGCTGAATAACTAGAATTGCTGTCTGAACCATAAATGCCCTTTTGCTCGTATGCTGTTGACCTCTTGCAGTCTACTCCTTTCTGATTTTCTAGCACAGCAGAACTGCGGTTCTAGGACCTCAAGAGATACCTGAAATCTTACAATCCTCAGTGCAGAGAGATCCTGCAAAAACTTATCAGTCACGAGGACATCACAGCCTTGCAAAATGAGAAAACCACTTTTTGGGGTTAGGAGCTGTTCTGAGGCAAAACTGCCATCAGCCAAACCACGGGGAGCAACTTTCCCTCAGCTAAGGCTTTCAGCAACCCCCTCTCAGCCAAAGGACTTCCTATCATCATACAGGTCTTTAGAAGAGATGTGTGAAATAGTCTCACTGTTGTTAATAGCAAGTCGGGAGGCTGGGGCTGTCTCCTGTGATCCTCTGTGCCTTGTGCTGGTTTTTGCAAAAGCATTTTGAGTGCACAAAGGGGAATAACCATTAGTGGTTGCTGATGTTCAAGACAGGACAGCTTTCCCCAAGGATCTCTTGTTTAAGTACTGCCTGGAGGGGAACTGGTGAGTACTCAGCAATTTTGAATATCAGGTTACATATTTAGGAACCTCATTTTAAATGCCTTCTAAAAAAATAGCAAACAGGCCACAGAAGAGAGAAAATGAGATGTGAACAGCTGAATCTGTTCTCTACCTCACCAAGGAAGACGGAGCAAGTCACTGTGACTCAAGTACTCCTTCATAAAATGAGGCCAAAAGAAGAGCAGGGAGAGAACTTTCCTTGGCACCTCAGTCTGTATCCACCGATCCGCGTGTCCGGGTAGGCCACGTGGAGCAGGAATTTTCAGTACAGAAGAAAGGCTTGTAGGGAGGCCTCAGTACTAGATAACCACTGCTTTATTATGTGCTGATATCCAGAAGGGCAGAGCGGTATCGTTATTGTTAGGATGATGGTCACTGTCTCCATCATTAAGAGGCAAGAAAAAATAAGAAGTGGTTATAATTATCTTCTTGGACGCCATTCCAACGGCATTATTCTCCATATGGGGTCAGGATTATAATGCCATAGCAAAGTGAGTGTCATCCTACAATTCCTTTATACGCTGCAGCACAAGTGTGAGCTATTAGATCCCTGCTATCTCCTTCCCTGACATCCAGCTGTGCAGTTCCCAATATGGCAAAGCTCCCTCTTTCTGAGGCCCATTGTGGCCTTAACAAAGGCAGCCAAGCTGTATTGTCAACATCCAAATGATGGAAGGGGCTGCCCCGCCTGCCCCTCCAGCATCTCTGGAGGTGAAAACAGTCAGTTTGCAACATTCCAGAGAGGAAAAACTACAAGGCACAGATTTGTCACCTGCTCTGAGCTGAAGTGCTGTTGTTGCCTGTTCTTTCGCCCGCTGCTCCGTGCAAGGAAGAGAACTTGCCTCCGGAATCTGCTAACCTTTCCCTGCACTGAAAATCAAACAACACCCTTGGTTTGGAAAAGGCTTGCGCAGGGTTTCATAAAAAGCCATCGCTGACGTGACAGACCTTGTTATTGACTTGGAGCCAAATCTTGAGGTCTTTGCCTGAAGGATCAGAAGGATTTGACCCGAGGACTGTTATTAGCCTTGACATCATCAGCTCCTGACATGGGATAGTTTTCCAGTGAACTTGCTTGAGAATGTTTAGAAATGTCAAGTGGCTGAGCCACGAGGACACAAGAACGAGAAGGTGTCAAATTCGCCCAATTGAACGGGAGAATTTCAGTCCTCCCCTTTGCTCTCGCTGGCGATAGCAGCGCTGCTGCTGACAACGCGTGTCAGGGTCGCGCCGCCGTATCAGCCCTCCTCTCAGCCCAGGCATCCTTTGTCAGCACCGTGTGAGTGTGAGATCCCGAAGTGAGAGCAACGGGCTCCCTGCTTAGCCTCAGAGACCCATGAGAGCACTTTTTTTTCAGCACTCTTTGCAGTGCGGTGGATGAAGCTCCCACCAAACCTGTTCACGCAAGCGATGGAGCCAGCATCAGTTGGATGGCAGCCTGCAAGTTCTGGTTGTGGCGTGATAGCACTTTGCCAATAGACATCTGGTGTCACGTCACGCTGTCTGACAGCTTCCCTTTTGCGGATGTGGAAAGAGAAGCAGAGGAGACTAAAGAAGGCAAATCACTACATGCATCAGTATAACGCGCCTCTGTGAGCAATCCTTTCACATTTATTCTGATCTGACTGGGGCAAGACTTCTGTGTTTGAACTCCAGCTGGTGGGAGACTGCGTGTTCAGGTTAAAGCCTCCCAACCTTCTTAACCTCTCCACATTTTGACCACCTACTGCAAGGTCTCTAGTGCCCAGTACTTGGGGAGCGCCCCAGCCTACCAGTGTTCAAGCAGTCTCCTCAACAACCCCTTTCTCTTCTCCACGGTCTTCGCTGTTTTCCAGCTGCAATTTTTCCTTGGGTACATCCACAACTTGAGTTAAGCAGTAAATCTTACTCCTATGCTCACGGACTCAAACTGCCGTTGTAGTTGTTGACATCAGTCACAGTCTAACAAGACCTATCATTCATGCCTCCAAAACACTTACACCACGAAGATGACATTATCAACCGATACTCATGTTTCATACAGCTAAAAGCAGTTCCACTAACAAACAACAAAACAGGGGTCATATAGTTCTGGACTGATCATACATCCTCCCTCCTATCTCACCATCTCTCCACAATATCTGCAATCCTTGACAGCTTATGCGCTCCGAGAACTCATTCAAAATGCTTTAAGACCCCTAAATTAATCATGGAGGATCCACCTTCCTTTTCATCAGGGAAAACAAAAGCCTGAAATTCCAGGGGAGGGCTACAACCTACTGAGCTGATTGGTTGCAGGGTGCCTTCTCCCCGCACGTCCACGTTGGTAACATTTCCAAATATTTTTGAGCAAGCTGAAAACAATCGTGTTGGAGGGGAAGAGAGGGCCTGTTAATACCCTATCGGTTTCACATTCTTAGGAGAGTTCCCAGCCCACCGATCTGCCCTCCTATATCAGGCAATAAGGCTTCAGCTGGAAACTTTACCCTGGCTCTACCTATTGTCCAATGTTTTCCTTCCTGCCAGATGATTGGAATCGCACCAGTTGTTAATTTTACACCTGCTGTTTGCAACTATCCCGGAGCGACCTTTGCAACAACAGCCAGCTGAGGGTATTTCTCAGCGGAGAGATGCACATACACGCACGCGGGAGCGGAGAGAAAGGGAACAGGAAGGGGCCTCCCGATGAATGACGAGGGATTAAAATAGCTCTTGCTGGGGCCATTGTGGGATGTTGGGCAGCAGCAACGACGAAGCGGATGTTTAAAGCAGATTGAAGTGTTGATCTCGGCACAGAGGGCGAAGTGGTGCTATCGGATCCTTTCCTCTTCCCAGCTCCCTCCTTGTGCTCAGCTCGCGAGGCGATGCCACCCTGGAGCTTCGAGATTTAGAGGAACAGATGGACAAAAGACTGCGTCTCCCTGCGGTGCTGAACCAAGGGCTGGGAAGTGAGAAAGCCTTTTCACTCGGGAATTGGAAAGCCACTGACTTGAATTCTAGTTGGTCTGAGGGTGCTCGGATACCATGGTGATTAGTTTAAATATTCAGATTAAATTAAACAGAGCTACCCCACATTAGAGCTGTTGCATTTAATATGTTTTGGTTCTTAAAAATTACATATGGGGCAAGAGATGGGTCAGTGGAAAAACTGGCCATGGAGCATAGCCATGTCATCTCCAGAGTTCCTGCACTGAACAGACTCAGGCCTGGCCAGTGTTTGGCTGTAGGAAGTGGAGTTAGCATATGCAGGAGCAGGAGATGGCACATTTCCCTTTGAGGGAGTATTGAATATTGAACAAGCGTCTCAACACAGTGGTAGATTTCTGCTGAGTGGTAACAGATGTTTGTGGACAAGCAAGCCTGACCCTCGTGGAGGAGAAATCACTGATGTGAGTATCAACATGATTCTGTGTGTAGGCTGCTCAGTCACAGGCCTCCATTCCTTCTGGCACAGCAGTGATCCGCGTGCCAAACAACCCCTCTCCCAGGAATCTCTGCTCACCTTTTCTTTTTTTTTCTTTTCCAGAGAAGGAGTTTGGCTCAAGAACAGACACTGTTCACAGACTGTGCAAATCTTGCTGTTCACACTGTTCCTCTGACCTGCCCGAGCACAACTCAGCGAGAAGAAGCCTCCTCAGGTCTGGAGCCCAGGTGCAAAGCAAGCAGTAAGAACCTGGGCCAGCAGCCGTCCATTCATGTCACTTGTCACATCTTGCACCATGGTTAATTATCAGCCCCATTATATCTTCTGGAACTCGTCCACTTGTCAACATGAAGAACAACACCTTGACAATTTCAATTCTCACGATAGTTTTAACTCTGTAATCCCTGCTCACGTCTTCTCCTAACCAAGTGTGGAAGACAGAACTGTTTGCTCGGGAAACCTGCCTGCAAGCACCAGGTGAGCAACCTCAGCTGAGACCCGTACCATGCAGCTCCCAGAAGAAGAGATGTCTCTAATCATGGTGCCATGGAGTTCTTGCAATTTCTTCTCTTGCCACGCTCACGTCAGCAAGTCATCACTTGCTCTCCACCAGAAAATCACAGGCAAAAAACAACTGCAACCAGTCCAGTGGCAGCTCTGGAAGGAGTCTCTGTGTCCAGCTCCTCCAAACCTGTGTTGCAAACCTGGGGAGCAGTTACCAGAGAAAACCAACGTTCCAGCTAAGTGAAACCCATCTTTGAAGATCAAGGATGACAGATGAGCTTCTCTATGCAGCCTCACTGACATGCAATCAGCCATCTGCATCCCTGCATTTGTTTCTGTCCTTGGCCAACTCAGTTTAGAAAACGTTTTGTTTTTCTTGGGCTGTTTTTGTTTACAGCCGCGTGACCAAGGCAGAGAGTTCAGCAGCAGCTGAACGCAACCCAGGCTCTCCCAAGCCAACGTTCTCCAGTGAAACATCTGGTTACAAGGCAAGGTCAAACAGGCCTGAAATGGATAAGGGCCACAAGCAGTTCTTTCCACAGAACTGCAGCCAGCTGGGAAAAGAACAGGCTTTTCTGGGTACATTTGAGCATTAGGCTGGGAAAAGGAAAAAGAAAAAAAAAAAAGAGAGAGAGAGAAAGAGATATTGCAAAAGAGACTGAAATCTGCAGGTTGATTCTCTGCGTGGTTAGAAGTCAAGACCACCCTAGTTGTCATTTGGACTGCTGAGTCTTATTCAGCAGGAATTCTAGCTGTTTCAGATACACAGAAGATCTAAGTCCCTTGTTTTTACATATTTATTCGTGTGTTTGAATTTCTCCATTTTCCACCAATTTGGAATTACTTCAGATAGTTTTCTCAAGTAGGAGACCTTCTTCCCACTCCGTCCCTCTCTATTATGTCTAGTACATGACACAAATACTACAACATTGTTCATGAAGTGTTGGAGAGCTGCTGAGAACCAAGGAAATCATTCAGGAAGCCTAAAGAATAGATCCTTCCAAACAGCCCGGGGAATGCTAATGGGCAATCTAAAATTTAGTCTGTCCTTGTTTTTAAAAGAGCCTCATTCCTCTGATCGAGGACCAGGAAAATCCCATGCGAACCTAATGACCAACCAAGCACACCTAGATCTCACCAGGCAGTCACAGTGGGAACTGTTTGGTGAATGGGGATTGATAACCAGGCCTTCAAAAACTAGAGGAAAATTCTGAATTCACATTATGATGTTTCTATGTACAAGCTGGCCACCTCTAATAATACTGATTCCTAGCACAAGACTTTAGGAGAGAAACAAGTGAAAAACAGTTGTCCGAGCACGGGATCGAGCACTGTCTGTGAGCTCCAGCACTTCTTTCTTCAGTGACCTTGCCGCAATCTCTGTGTTTTTGTGCTTGAGCATCCTTCTCTAAAAGGATAAGGGCACTAGTGGACACTCACCTACTTCATGGGGTAATGAATGATTCAAACAGCTCTCAACAACTTCTTCTAGTCCTGTACACAACATCTGACATGTCGTGCAGCAGCTTGCAGCAGCCAGAAAGCTACTGTCTCTTACCAGAATGGAGTTCCATGGGTGATGGACAGGGCAAAGGCTGTGGAAGGACATGGCCTCCAAAACCTCTGGCAGATCTGTCCAAGCTGGGACTTATATGCAGCAGGAGCCCCTTACTTGTGATGGGAGGCAATAAGGAGAGGAGAAGCTTGTGCTGTGTGAGCTTGCCGTGGTGCTGGGACCTGCTGGAATCCAGACATCAGGGGCAGAGGCATCTTCTGAGGCTCAGCACATCAGCTGCTGCCTTCAGGCACCAGAAATAAAAAGGCTCCAAATCCGAACTTGGAAGCCAACCAAAATACCAAAAGATTGTGGTGCTTCTCGTGTGCATAATCTAATGCCTAATTTGCATGCACTGCTTGTGTATCTTAATCCCAGCTTTCCAGAGGATGCTGTCCTGTTCCTGATCTCATCAGCAGATGGACTACATCTTCACAAGTGAAAGGCACAATTTCCCCCTACTCAGATTTTTTCCACCGAACAGCTGGATGCAGCTGTTACCCGGCCTCTGCCTTATGCAGTCCTTGGTCTGGAGGCACAGATTTTCTTTCATTTTCTTGTTCCCTCTTTAGTTGCTCTTCACACTGCCTGGACACGAGCGAGCCGTGATCTGGAGTCACTGTGACACTAAGTACAGCTCTGCCTGGGAGCTCAGGTGCTTTACAAAACCCCATGCACCTCGTTTGGGACTTTACTCAGGGACTATTTTGGGAGTGCAAATGCAGGCTGTTTTTCACTTAAACACAGACTTCACTTTCAAGCCCATCTTCACAATCCTATTAAATGCCAGACATGTGAATCTGCAACCTTCCACACCCCTTATCCTACAGGTAGGATTCAATAAAACAACTTGCTCTGACCTTCTGGTGCCTTCAAATAGAATTGGAGGGGTAAAATGGAACCCGATCCCATACTTTTTTCCCGAAAGTCTTGGGAACAACCCCAGACACATATTCCTTCCCCTAAATAACAAGCAACTACAAGAAACACAACCTTTCCTGGCCAAGAGAGCTTGTTAAAGTAGTTCCAAAGCAACCAGCAAAGTGGTGAGACTCCTCCATGCTGCCAGGAGGGAGTGAATTGCACTGCCTGAGAAACTACCTGGGAACTGGGCTTTTTTTCCCCCCTCTCTTCCTTTAAAGTATAAATGTTTTGGCTCCATTAGTAAAAATGATCATTTTGGCTCACGCTCCTTTACTTCTGTTCTTCTGGCCTGCTTGAAACACCCCTTCCCCTGCAGCACGGCAGCTCCAAAGCCTGATGCCTTCCTGCACCAAAACACCCAGATGTTCTTGTGCCGTCAGATCCGGGATCATTTGCGGAGCAGCAACGAAGCCCTTCCCGTCCTCTGCTCGCTGTGGTCCCAGGTCGTGGCATCTGTCAGGCCCGTATCTCTGCTGGGACAAGACCTGGTGTCATTTAGGAGGCACCACCAAGTCCTGCTGTGCGCAGGGAGGTGCCTGTGGGTGCCCCTCCATCCCTGCCCATTCCGATGGTTTAAGGGTGCTGACTGAGGGCATCCGCTGTGGCTGGGCCGTGGGCCAAGCAAGTTAGTTGAAGCTCAGCTGCATTTCCATGGGTCGGATCACACTCCTGGATAGCAGGGGAGCCAACCCTTCTATTGCACTGGGCAAAATCCCCAGCCAGGGAAACAGGCCTCACCAGCTCGTAGCCTCTCTGGTTATTCACAGCAGGGATAAGAAAGGCTTCATCCATAATCACCTAAAAACGCCACATGATTCATGCTCGCGCAGCACAACAGCTGAGCACGCTGCAGGATACACAGCAACACACATTGGTGATGCACCATTACACACTATCCCACTGCAAGCCCTGTTGAAATGCTGCCATCAAATTATTTCAGCTGATCAAAGTAGGGAAAAAAAAAAGAATATTAAAGCCCCAGATATGAAATTAATAAGAATAAAAGCATGTAGGTGAGAATTAAGAAGGCATTAACATTCTGATGGCATCTGTTGCCTAAATTAAACTACAGGGGGAAAAAAAAAAAGGAGTTTAGCTGATGCTCAGGATCTCAGGATCAGGACAAATAGTTCTCAAATGGAAATTACAGTTTTGAAAATTATGCACCAAAAAAAGGATTCAAATGAGGACATTTCTGATTGGGAAAGTTCTTCCTCCAGGTGGGGATCTCAGGCTTGGCTGGAGGGCTGGCGACATGATGTGGCAAGATGCTACGGCCACTTGGTTCCTACATCCCCCAGCAGGACCACACTGGCTCGTTGCCCACACGGGGCAGTGCCCTGTCCTACCCCCTGTCCCCGCAGGGCTCCATCCCCTCTTTGCGTGGGAATACGAGGATCTGGTGTGCGAAGAGCATTTCATTCATGAAGACACCAACATGGGAAAGGAGAAGGAATGAGGCCTGGATTTTCAAAGAAGCTCCATGTTAAATTATGTGGGTAACTGCACCCGTAATGTACACGAGCAGTTACTGTGACAACTAACAGTGAACGTCACAAGTAGCCAGTTGAGCATGTAATGACCTGAGTTATATGCACCATCGTGTCTCTTTGACACACCAAATTAGGTGTGCATACACATTCTGCATGCCCCAGCAGACTCCTACCTCAGCAACGAGCCTTAACTTCACAGCACAAGGCAGATCTCAGCAGCCCAGCACAGCAAAGACAGTTTATGCAAGGCAAAAAGCTGGCACGAGCTCAGCGGCCCAAGTCGGAATGGATCCTCAGACAGCTAATTAATTTTTACTGCTCCTTTGTGAACTGTAAATTACCCTTCGTTTCCTAGATTTCTGTCCCATTTTTCCCCTGCCTTTCTCTAGCGAAGCCGTAAAAAGGGAAAAATGCCAATAATGGGCTCTCGTTGTGATAAAAGCAGCCGCGATTCGCTCGCACTTTGAACAATGCTCTGCTTATGAGCAGAATACAAAAGCAAATGGGTTTTACAAAACTGTCCAGAGATAATGACTTTTCCTGGAGATGGGAGAACCTGAGGAATACTTAAAAGAAAAGAAAAAAAATAGAAAAAAAGAAAAAGTAGGGGGAGAAGGTGTCTGCTTCTGCAGGACAAACGCAACCAACGTTCTCTCTTGCATGGGCTTAAAAACAAGATAAATAATCTTCATGTAGAGACCAAGACCGACAGTATTGTTTGCACATGAGCAAAGGGAAACTGCTTTTGATGCCGAACCACCTCCCTCGAACAGGAAAGAAGAGCTTCTCTCCCAGGAAGAGTGACCTTCAGCCCACACACAAACCACGGTCCTCAGGGACCAGCCCCTGAGCAAATGGTGCCGCAACAGGATGAGCAGCTTTTGTTCATGACTGCTGTGACCTGTTCGAAGACTAAAGCTGCTGACGTCCCTGTTCAATCCACACAGCAACACCCCGCCTAGGGAAGACCTAATACAGATCCACCAGGACATGGTTCCAGTGTATTTTCTTCGCTGATGCTGCTGTCATCCAAACCTGTTACCTTTAGTCGCACATTTATCAGAGGCAGAAGTAGCTATTGGGTAAAATAAAAACATAAGACACCTGAGATGAACTTTGCACGGGCTTTGCTAAAATTCGGCACAGCTTCAGTGTGGTGAGAATCAGGACATCAGGATTTGCAGTAAATCTGCTGATAATGAAAAGGTTTGGCTGGATTTTTCATGTGGTTGCATGTCCCAAATGCCCTTGGAAAAGCCATGGCTGCAATAACATGAGGAAGATCTGTGGGTCCATGATGTCTGCATGTTGCAGGACTGAGAACACGCATTGCTGGGGTGCCTTTATGGGGCCTTCAGCATCTTAGACACTTTTATTGCAAAACACCACATTCCTCAGCTCTGACAAAGCTTCTTTTATCTCAGCTGCAGATTCCTAAGTCCAAATTGCTGCCAGATGACTGTGCACAGGGAGTTAATGGCCACAAAACCAGAGTGTCTCTTGCCTCAAGTCATTTACCCACAGCATCAATGACGTTATCATGCTCAGCCCATATTTACTACAGCTACAAACTGATTCAGAGAAACCTGGAGTACAGGATTAATCATTACTCTTGGGATGTTGAAAATGGATAGCAGAACGGACTTCCAAATTAGGTATCTAAAAGTCCTGCATGTCCCAGGAGAGCTCCATTACATCTCCGCACTCCTAATGGAATCTACAGTGCGTGAGCGCGGCTTTGCCTCCCACAGCCCTCCCTGCACAATTACCCCCAGCTCCGATTGCTGCTTTCTGCAAGGGCTGGAGAACCACTTTCTTCAGGCTACTGAGATGCACAGAATGTTTCCTGCAAAATGCAAGTCAACCACACTCAGTGGGTCTGGACCATGGTGGAGGGATACAGAAATGGTTGCTGCTTTTTTTTTTCCCCTCAGAAATAGAACTCACTAAAAATAGCAGTTCCTCAGGAACAAGACTGCCTGAAAATAGCTGTTTCTCAGGAGCAGGGCTGGCTGCTTCTGAAAGAAGTAGCTATTAATGTATAATTGTCCCTGAGGCTGGTTTCTGAGAAAATGCTGTACATACAGAGGGCTGTAATGAGATATGTTCACAGGCAGCAAAACATAGGCACCCCCCTGTTGTCAGAGGTCCTGTAAACTCCAGTAGTTCACGTAAGTGCAGTTGCTTCATTGATCCTGGGCACAACTGGATCCATCACGGCACAGGGAGGCGTTTTCTCCTGTGTTGGTTTAAGTAGTGATTCTCTTATTAAGGAGCGATTCCCTTATTATCTAGACCAGCAAATGCAAAGCTGCTGCCATCAGCTCTACCCTGGTTCTTCTCCCAGGACTGGGAAAGCCTTACAGCTAAAGCACTTCTGAAACTGCAGCACTTGCCTTCCGCAGCAGGTCCGGGAATTCTGTTGAACTGCAGGTTGTGCAATAATCCCCCTCCGATTTCCTGCCCTCCTCAGCGCTCGCGGTTTTCTCATGCAGCTGGTAGGATTCTGAAGAACAGCCCTATGCTTGTATCAGCGTGGTGTTGCCTTACAACGAGGAAACAGCAAATGCTTGTGAGGCTGGATGAGTGGATGGTCATTCCCTAGAATTTCTCTTTCCTTTTTCTTGTAACAGGTTCAACAGCCTTTTTTGTGTCGTCTTCTTTCCTTCCCCATACAGCCACCCAAAATCTATACGGAGGCCATTCTCCTCCTCTTTTTCTTTTTCTAAAACTCCAGCTGACCAAAAGTAGCTGAGATGAGAAGTCCAGAAGAGGAGAATCCTTCACAGCAGCCGCGTCAAGCAAGCGGTAGTGCAGACGAAGTGCAGCAGGTTATGTCTCTGATTGCAGCCATCATTTCAATCCAACAACATCAGGACCAGAAACCAGGGCATCCTCTATCTAGAACATCCTTGGATCTCAAAGGCTGGGGAGGACTGGGCTGTGTCATTACTGGGTGGAAATCTACAGACTGTCTCTTCCGGATGGTGATAACAGTGTTTCCTTGTGTGGTATCTCCCGCACTATTCACTGGTGATGTGATGCTTTAACACGGTGGTAAGAGCAGAAGCAGCCTTCTAGAGGAGGGATAGGGCTGAAGTTCTAGCCACTGAGTAGCCCAAGGCAGTTTTTACCTCAATAAATTGTTTTCTTTGTCCTAAACAAATTCCAAAACAAGAAAAGACGCTCTCCTTGCAATTACTGCAGGGTGCAGTTTTCATTAAGGAAAGTGCCTTTACTTCTGGAGGTAGGTTTACACTGCAGTGTAAACAGACATCCCCAGACTTGACTTTAGCCTAGTGCCCTTAGGAGGGAGTAGCAGCGAAGAATAAGTAAAGTCACCCTGCTTGCACATACCCAGGGCTGTGGGAAACGTGTAGAACACAAATTCCACAATGCTGAAACTCTGGAGCCTGACATGGCCAGGCAAAACCAGAGTCAGTGCATGTTCACCTGCCACACATGCATGGCATCTGCCCTCACTGCTACCTCACCTTTCCCTTCCTTATTGCTAATACACTAATGTTGCTCTTAATGGTGATAAAATCTAACAGAAACAATACATAATGCTAAACTACACACACTAAGGAGAAGACATACAATGTGCTGCTACATACATATAGTCCTTGTCTTTTTATTTTGTTAGAGTTTTTAAAATATGTCTTGGGACCCTCAAATTAAATTGCCCACAAAAGACTGAGTGCTTCACATCATTTCTGTTTGATACCAGCAGGGTGTGGACCTTTTACAGCTCAGATCGGTTTGATTAAAAAAGCATTTCATTGCAGCCATCACACAGTGCTCATTAAAAAGTACTCTACATCTGAATAGCATTTATCATCCAGGAATCTCACCATGTTTTACAAAATGTAATTAATTAAACTTTACAGCTCCCTTGGAGAGGGAGACAGAAAATAGAGTTGCCTTAATCCATCACTGAAATGCAGCAAACAACGGGTTAGAGGAAAGCAGCTGTTTGAGAGCACGCAGCAGCTCTAGGACAAGAAGAGAATCTCTCCAGGCAAAATCACCTAGGGAATGTACTACAGGCTTGTGTTTGCCTAAATTGGCTAGCTATTCACTATGGGTTAAGCCCCAACTCTTGCAGAAAATTGTGTATTTTCTCTTTCCCCCCCAGGTTTCTATCTGAGATCCCTGGCACAGCGTGACTTGCCTCTACAAGAAGCGTCGTCTGCTGTCCCCGGCGCTGCTAAAGACCAGGGGCAGCCACAGTCCCGAGCAGAGCCGAGAGGGGCAGAGGAGATAAAGCCACACGGCCACGACCGGCATCGTGCAGCGCTGGAACGCTGTGCAAGCTGCTGCTTAAAGGGGAGGGAGGGTAAATTCCCCTTAATCCCTCGCCTCCTCCCGCTCTCCTCCCCACTGGTAAATCCACACCTGTTAAAGGTCACCCTGAAATGAAATACATTTCCGTATTTCCTGCTCCATCTCGGCTCCTCCGGCCCCGCGGTCCTGGCCGGTTTGTGCTGCAGAGCACGAGAGGGAAGCAGGGGGGCCCCTCTGACCTGCCTGAATGTCAAAGTCGCATGGCTGAAATCCCACACGACGCTTAGCTGATCTTTACAGAGGAATCTGTTTCTCACCACAGCTTCAAGCTCCCTTCTTGACAAGTGTATGGGATAACACGGTCACTGGGCATACCTCATTAAACAGATCTGCAATGCCACTTTCGTCACCTTGCAAAAAGCCAGAATTTGATCTACTGCAAGCTGCAGGGGTGGAGGGAAGGCAATGCATCCCTGAGTCATGAGAGAAGTGCCACAAAGAAAACCCAGAGATACATGTGGGGAGGCAATGATGCACAGAAACATGTGCACATCCACGCTGCACCAAGGAGAAGCACTAAGAAAAGGGAGAACAGATGGAGGAGGAGGCATCTTACCAACTCACTCACCAAGTAATCGAACACGACTATGAATCCTGGAATGGTGATTGCATCTATTGATTGGAGAAAGATGCACGGGCTAACTCTCCGCGTGTGCAAGGGCTAAGCTGGAAGGCCTGGAGTGTACATGCAATGAGAGACAAATTGCTGCTGCTGGGAGCTTTGGCTCTCCCATCGCAGCCCTATAAATCTCTTGATTTCTCAGTGTCTTCTAAGAAGATATTTTCATCCTCCACCAGCGAAAGAGCAAGAATGAGCTCTAAATGAAACGCTAATGCTTCTTGTTTCCTAAACACTTATTTCATCCTGATGTCTTCCCACTACTGCAGGTTAAGTGGCTGCAGCCTTCAGGAAGAAAGAGTAACTCTTGGATAAAGGCACTTCCTGAAGCGCAATGGAGAGACGCACTGAGTTAAACTGGACATCGTCCGTGCTCCGAATTCTCCAGAAAAATCCCCTCTGGAATGATACCACCACGGTTCTCCCAATGCTTCCATGCCCTTCCTCTTTTTAGCAGGAAGAAAAAAAAAAAAAAAGTATTTTACTGGCTCTTGCTTTTCTTTCCTTGTTTGTTGATGGGGAGCAGGTAGCCCCAGATACAGCTGTCGCAGAAGCAGATTTATCTTAGGGAAAATTCCTACTTGGGTTTTGCAAATGTTTTAATTAACGTAAATTATTTTACTACATTTTACTACTGATAACATGTAATTATCTCCCCACAGGTATATATTTAGCTAACCAGAAAGCTGATCAAAGATGTACAAAATAAGGCACTTTTACAACTGGCACTACATACAAGCAGAGACCAGCTTGACGCGACCAAAGGCAAAGGGGGAAATTCCCCCTCCACAATCCTAAATACAAGTGCCAAATTTCCCCATTTGAAATGTTTATCACAACATTAATTTACACATTTTAACAGAGGAGCACGAAGATGCATGAATACTTAAGTGCTGTAAAGGAGGAGACAGACATGTAGATGATAAACAATTAATTGCTGGTGAGCAATCTCCTTTGTAAAAATTTTTTGAGGTGCACCAAGAGAAATGACTCTTTATTAATACAGAGGAATCAATCCAACTACAGTCATAGGTTAATTCTCTCAACTGATTTTGCTGGGTCAATCCCTACATATTATTATCTATGTGAGGGAATTCACCATTTTCCTGAGGAAGTCTGACCATGGAAGAGATCCCAACTCCACACCCCCTTCTGATCTGACTTCCACTACAAACACATTTTCAGATGGGTCAGGTTGAGACCTACGCGGAGCAGCTGCTCTATTCTCACCACCCCAAACTATTGCCACAAAAATGATAGGATCAAGCTCGCTGGTACCACCCTACCTTTTCTCCAAATTACTGGAGGATAAAACATCCATCTCCACATCGAGCTTCTGGAAGTGCTTGTATCCCAGGGTCACTTGTCCTTAACGGCTGCAGCCTCTGAACCCTGTGAGAGAGAGAAGACATCAGATTGAAATAACTGTTTAGGAGACCAGAAGCACCCTATGCCAAACCACATGTTTCAGAATCTTATCTGTCCACTTGTGTAGGTTTGATCCTTTATTAAAAGCAGTGGGTGCTTCGTCATCAGTTTCAGTGGGTGCAGGATCAGATAGATAAATCCTCCTCTCGACCTGCTTGAAGGCTGCTCTGTGCCTCTTTACGCACCCATGAATAATGTGTTTGCTTTTCACTATAGTGTCACTGAGCACCAGTCCCAGGTGACACCCCGAATGTCCAAGGTGTGGCACATAGACCAAAAAAGGGTCCCAGCTTCTGAGGGAGGTTTTATTTGACTCTCTGCCTCTCTTTTTAAGCAACTTTAATGAAAAGCGTTACTTACCTCTTCAGCTGCGCCTGAGTCTTTACACTAAAATCTACAGTATCACGTGCTATGGTGGTTACTGGAATAAGGAAACATTTTTCATGTTTATTGACGTCTTTTGAAAAATACTCTGGGTATTTGAATGACGTACTACCTATTATTTCCATGCCATTACTTATAAACTTCATAGCATTTTCTAGAGGGGTCCTCAGCAAGAGGAAAACCTCAGGGCAACACTCCATTAGGCTTTTATTTTTATAGGTTGGGTTAAACCTTCTTCAGACTGGTAGATACAACTGTTTTTCTTTATTTAGGGTAGCTGAAGGAGACATTAAGTCTACATTTCCACCCAAAATGCAAGATGGCTCAAGTATCTGAAAGCTCTGAGGGGATGGTCTCGATGGGGTATTAAGCAGAAAGAAGATTGTGTGGATGGACAATGCAGTTCAGGCGGAGGAGGAGAGAAAGGGAACATATTTAAACGAGCAGGAACGGAAACTTCTAACAGCCTGAACAATCACTGATAAAAAGCCTGGACTGAATACAAGAAATAGAGGGATTTGGGGTCACGCTGCTGCCTGGAACAGGTCGGGAGCTGTGAGCAAGGAAACTGGCTCTCAGCTGCCTCTTTTCTTCTGTGTTCAGGAAAAGAGGACTATGTGCATTCTTGTAAGCAAACAGAAATGCATCAGAAATACCTTTCTCCATCACTCCTCCTCCAATCTGGATCAACCAGCAAGACCTTGAATTTTGGCCAGCAGCAGGGGTCAAGGGGAGGAAGTGTTTGCTAGAGAACCTCCCACACATCTGCACCAGTTAACCCTTCCCATTTGCTTCAAGATTAAGATGGCACAAGGACAACAGTGCTGCTCCTCTCTTACTCTGCACCAGCGTGGGGCTACACCGAGGTTTAAGTCTCTGCTGCTTGTAATGGCATTGAAGATGCATCCTTTTCTGGATCCACTCCTGCCCTAACAATTCAGGCGTCCCCCAGCCCAGCTATGAGCACTTTGAGCGACTCTGTGTGCTCTTCCACACAGCAGAAAACTCCTTAAAATGAGGGAGCTGCCATTGCCCTTTTTCCTGTAGGTAAATTAACCTGTCTTTCACGAACAATTCTGTTTAAAACAGGTTTGCCTCGCAACCTATGAAGAATTCTTCTGTGCAAGCTTGAAGTATGTTTTTATGGAAAAGGCCACAGAATAGTTCGTCGGGATACACTTCTGTAATAAAATGACCTTTACCGGTAAAGTGCAATAATAAAATAAAGAATAATTTAATAAAGGGAGTTTTAGCTCGTTTTAGAGGGAATAGATTCAGAACCATTTCTCGAAGTAAGCAGGTACACTGTATTCTCCTAACTGTAGTTTCTGCTAATAAATAACAGGTAGTAATTTATTCCTACTGCTTCTATCTTCTATGTTAAGGGACAGGCGCACCGTTCAATATAAAAACATTGATTTCAGGGAAAGTAGAGGCTAAAGATACAAGACCGACCTCTAGATCAGCCTCTGGGTAAGACGCATTACGGAGCAGCGCAGCCTCTTGAGACAACAGAGGTCCTGACCCTTGAGTCAATTAATACCAGATAACGCAAACCCCTGCAATTCAGGAGGAAAGCATGGGGAACAGGATCCTGCGATCCACGAGAAGTAGAAACTGCAGAGATGTAGCTCGGGGCTTACGTGGGAGCCCTGTGGGCCCTCTTCGGTGTCCTCAATTTAGTCTTTATCACCTCCAATCCACTCTAGCAGTTCTCTGCGGGACGGAGATTTAATATGGAGGCAATGCAGGGCTGGGCTGGATGGCAGCTCCGCGCTCCCCGCGGCACCACCTGCTTTTTGGAGCCGGCGCCCTGCCCGACACCTCAGCCTGGCGCCGTTTTGCGAGCCCGAACGGTGCGATCGGAAACCTCTAGAGGTCGGGCTGATGGCGAGCGCCGCTGCAGCCGCGCGTTCCGCTACGTGCGGGTGACACCTGCTGGAATCCGCTCCCCTTCCGCCGGCCGCCCTCGCATCCCGCCGGCCACGGCCGCCTCTGCCAGGTGCCTCGCTGCATGAAAACCCCTGGAAAGAGACGTGGACAGTGTGAAATAAATCCATGAAATCAGTTTTCGCCGTTGCAGCAGGTCTCGTCCACGTGGCCTCGGACGTCCTCAACTGCCCTTCTAGAAGACGTAGGGGTCCTGTCTCTCTGTCCATCGCCAATGTCCTTTACAAGGAGCTGTGGTGAAAAGTGGCACATTCTGTGCGGAAAACCCTTCCTGGGCACTGGCACAGCACCACATGACGTCACTTAATGCCCATGAAACCCATGCTCAGCGTCCCAGCTCTAGCCATCCATGAGGATGGCAAATGTTAGTGTGACCACTCCTGCAAGGAGAAGCCAGGAAGCCCCTGACTTCCTTATGTTATAACGTACCTGAGTATATTTAAACGCCTGCTATAATATATAACGTTGCTAATGAGCCCTTTTATACGATCCGCAGTTTTCTCCGGCTAAGCCCACAGGTGAGGGTCCCTTCGAGGGGACGTGAGCAGTGACCCTCCCAACATGGCGCCGCGCCTGCCCCACCCCGACGCCTCCGCCTGACCTTCCTCCCGTGAGCCTCAGCGGCAGGGCGCCCCTTCCCGGCTTCCCCCGCGCGGCGGCGGCCGGGAGCAGCAAGATGGCGCAGCCGCCGGGTGAGTGCGGCGGGCGCCAAGGTGACCGCGGGCCGCGCCGCTCCCGTTAACCGCGCGGTCCCTTTGTGTTTTTGTCGCAGCTCCCCTCAAGGACACCAAGCTGATGGACGTGAAGCTGGGCCAGCTGCCCTCCTGGCTGGCCATGAGCGACTTCACCCCCGGCGGCATCGCGAGGGCCGTGCGCAGAGGTGAGCGGGGCGCGGGGATTTTAGCTCCCCGCAGCAGCTTGTTCGACCCTCTGTAAATCTCTTCCTCCACAGGGAGCCGTTTTTTGCCTTTTTTCTTGTTCAAATAGGAAGCAAAGAGGGCATAAGCAGCATTACGGTGACTTGCTTATTTTTGACTCTCCTGCTGAGCTTATCTGCAGAAAACCTTTCCCAATATTGCAAGTTAAAATGTGGCTGATCCCTGAAGGTGATGAAAAAGGACGCAGAACTTACAGACATCATAGAGCAGAAGTTTTGACCGGTGTCCTTTGCTGTAGATGCAGATAGAGCATTTGGTAGACTTAAATGCAAAATATCAAATGAAAAGGTGTGTATTGTGGATATACTCTGGTATTACAAAATGAGATTATGTCAAAACAGCTTAAAGTGGGGGAAGTTATACCGAGATTCACGAGATAAATAGCGTTTGTTTGTTCTTAACCTTACAGCTGATATTACCTTCAGAGCTTATCTTAGCTAACTCACAGGTTAGGCCTTCTGTCACACTTGTTTCTTAAACTAATGAAATATCTGAGGGCCCCAGAGGCAACTGTGTGCTCAGAAGCAGCAGGGTTCTTTCTGACGGGGAAAAAGCTGCAAATCGCCCAGCTGCTGTGAAATAACATTTCTTCTGTGCAGGTTACGACAGGTATTTCAATAAATACATTGATGTGAAGAAAGGGGGTGTTGGTGGTATCGCAATGGTGCTTGCTGGTTACGTTGTCATCAGCTACATCTGGAGCTACGACCACATAAGTAAGTAAAAGCAGTAGAGCTGACTATGTACAGTGTGAGTGCTTGCAAGATTGCTTGGGGCACTAAAACCAATGAATCTGCTACTGGTTTTTAGGAACAAAGTGAAGGGCTCTGCTAATCATTATCACTTTGAATCTGAGATGGGGCCCTATAGGCAGGCTAACTTTCTTTTTTATTATAGCTATAGAAAACTTAAATGCTTTTAGTAAATTAACAGATGGCCAATAGCTTCTTGTTGATGGAAAAAAAGCATAAACCTTTGTTGCCTTTGTACCCTGGCAGGACTTGGGAACTGTACGCTCTGATTTCTTGCAGAGTGCTTTCTTTCCTGTACCTTCAGCATTTCTTTTTTTCTGTGATTTCAGCAAAATTAACTTGCTTTACTTTGAATGATGCAGAGCATGACCGTCACAGGAAGTATCACTGAGGCACGAATTTCAGAAAGAGAAGGTGCAGTTCTTGAACAGACTTGGCTGCTGGAGCAGGTGTCAGACATCAGAATTGCTCATCTTGAAACCTGTACTGCTGTTATGACCAATAATAAAGTGTTTGCACTTCACACTTTCTGAGCTGAAACTCTGGTACTGTGTGAGTTTGTCTTCCCTGAATTTCCTCCCTCAAGGATAACTTCAGAGATGGCTGGGAACACTATGTAGTGTTATAAACTGGAGCAATAGCTAAAGTCATTTTGTCTTTAATCTTTGCTAAGAAGCATTCCAATGCTATCTTTAGTTTTAATGCCCTAACCACTAGAGGTTGGACAGCTGTCTGAGAGGATACAACATCTGAATTTGATTGAATACCTGAGCTTGAAGCGATGCAGGGGTGTAGCCCTGTACTTGATTCGCAGTCAGGCTGCCCCTGTTCAGGCTATTTTCCATCACAAAGCGCTGCCTGAAGTGAGATCCCTGTTTGCCTTCAAGGAGGGATGCTACTCCCTCCTGCCAGGGGAACTCAGGTGTTTCTTACCTGTAGTAGCCCCTTTCTGTCAATACTACAGCTGCTTCCACTTCCAGCTGCTTCTACTGAGAGAAGCTGGAAAACTTTTGAGTAAGGATGTAAGTGTAAGCTTAAAAGGCTTTTTAATATAACAAGGGTGCATGAAATAAAAACTTTGCTTACAGAGGAGATGGTGGTAATAATAGATACTATATGCACAGATGCAACTTAAAAAGAGCATTTAGGGCTTTGGGCTCTCTGCCTTCCCAATGCACTCCATTAACCAGCTGCACCCCCGTGTAGCAGCACTCCTGCTGATGCTTGCAGCAGTGCCTGCACGTACAAGCTGCAGCATCTTCAGGGGAAAGTGGCCAGATACTACAGTGCATTTCCTTTTCAGCTCCCTAGTTATATCCAGACAATATCTTTAATAGTTGTGTCACTGGCCACTGTTTACCCTGCAGGGGCACAAATGTGTGTTACGAGAAATGTCTTGAGGGTCTTTTTTTTTAATCACAGTCAGCTTGAAACTTCTGTTTTAAATTACTCTGAATATCCATAGTGAAATAAGTGCAGTCCTTCAACCCAACACAGACTCTTATTCTAGCCATGTGTTATACCTGGCTATAATTTGGTTTTGTACAACAAACAAATGCCACAGCCAACTTTTTGCAATAATACATTTCAATAAAAACAAAGTATAAAGGCAGTCAGCAAATGCAAGATGGGTTAGAATCAATAAGGCTCACATTGTAGGTGCATTTTTTTTTAATTCACATTTTATCATTGGCCCTTTTGAAATAGTCTTCTCAAAAAGTATTGGGATTTGGCTTGCAGGAATATGCTCTCAGAAAGATACTCTACCACTTTTAAAAGCAGCATTCCATAGGAATACACAGCTCCACTTTTTGGTGTTCTCGAGGCTAGGGGAATACCTGGTCAGTGCGAGCTGAACGGCTGAGGGGAGACTGGGAGATACATATTTTTTATTCAAAAACTTAAAACCACATTCATTTCCCTACTTGCTTTTTCCAAATGAAAAATAGGCAAAGACACAGCTTTCCTATAGTCATTGCTCCTCGTACTTTACCTAACCTTAGAGGTATCAATTTTATTCTCCCTATTCTATCCTGATGGTTTCTCAGGCAAAAATATTAATTTCTAACCTTCAGTATATTAAGAAGCACAGAAACGAAGCCCGTGGATGAGAGGCTGACATCCCGGTGCGAGGCATGAGCTCCCAGGACAAGCTCACTGACACCACCGCACTCCAGGAACACAAGTTTGCTTTTTAAGACCTACGGGACAGCCCTATTGCTGCTTCCTCACTGAAGGGAGGACATTTCAAGTATTAGTTCTCCCAGTCAGTCTTCCTGTTTCCCCAGAAAAGGCTGGAAGGCTGCAGGTTCCCCAAAGAGCAGTGGTAGAAGGAAAACAGTTTAAGGAAACACGGGAGTAAGGTGTGTTTATGTAGAATGCTGCAGCGGTGAGGGGTTTGCATATCTATCCGCTTTTCCATCTACCTTTCAGCAGGGCTCAATGAAAATAGTCGGAGGCCAAAACCTATTTTAAAAAGGTTAAAACATAAAAAAAGTCGTGAACAATTACAAAAATGTTGCTTAGCAGCAGCCAGCCTCTGACCAGTTCTTTCAGTAATGGCATTAAAAAGAAAAACAACCTGATCAATAGTTCAAAAAATAGTGCTAGGCAGAAACCTTTTCTCAGTGTTAATAGCTCCCTTGCATTCTCCTCTCTGCTCTTTCACTGTCCACTGAGAAAGGCCAGGTGTCCTTTGGTGCATCTGTTGGCATAATGACCTTTTTCACCACACTAGAAGAAAGAGAGAAAGGGAGGTTATTACACAGTTGATAGCTTTTTTTCCTGTAGCTGCTTTTAATAATGTAACCAGCAACCATTCTAATTAGGCAGCTTTTCCATTTCTGGAAGATGCAGAGCTCAGCAGGTGAAGTGAAACATGCTGTCACAAGGAACATGACTTGGGCTATTTTCACTGGTTGGAAAAAAGCAGCTTCCGTGTTGGCACCAGCGTGATCAGTGTTACGGTAACGAGCTGCCAAGGACAGAGCTCTCGGTTCATTACTACAAATGGAAAAGGGCTGCACAACACGAGACCCCAAGGAGAATTTCCATGTTCAAGGCATCCAAGACCACCTCACCCGAAACACGCTGTGACAGAGATGTATACAGGACACTTTCCTATCAGCTATCCTGGATTAGACACAGAAAAGTGCATCTGGACAAGAGAGTCACAACTTTGCACCTTAGGGCAATTCAAACACAGCAAGAAATGTTGACATCTGGTGTTACTGTTTTCTCCAGAAATTTAATTTACTTGATTCCTTAAATCCTAGCAGTATAGTGTTCATTTACTGGACAGAAAGCAGAGCAAGAAAAAGCCTTGGGCAATGCTGTGATTTCTGAAAGCTCCAGTTCAGAGGGAAAAAAAAAAAAGTGAGATCCAAATACTCCATGTTGCCTGTGTTGCCTTATTTGTTGTAAGATTTGGCTAGCTCCAATTATAGAGTTTCTGCCCCTGAGGAGGCCACTATCACCAAATGATTCCACTGGAGTGAGTTTACATTGTTGACATCTAGTAATACTTCATTTTGGAACTGAATAAGCAGCTATTAAAGATTTTCTGTGAAATTGATTCAGCTGCTTAATACCCCAATCCAATCACAACAACTTCTGAACCACAAATCAACCAGTAGAACCCAGACAAGCACCTTGGACACAAAGTTGGCACATAGTGTGATGCAATTGTCAAAGGTGATGTAAAAGGAAGATTCTTTCCGGTAGTGGCTAGGGTTACTTTTTTGTTGTTGTTGTTACTTTACATAAACAAGAGATGGAAACTCCACTGTGTCTAAGTTCTGCCTAAGCTCCTCACTGAGCAACCAAAACGAGCAGCTTGCTCCTTGGTTTGACAAGGGGTGTTAGAGCTGAAGTACTGGCAGCCTGTGTAAATTCGAATTGCATTATTCCACACTAAGAGAAGAAAATCTTTCCACAATCATGAAGTGTAATTAAATGAACTCAGGAGCACAAAACTGATTTCAGCTCTTAGTATGAAATGCAGTTTGACCATCTCCTTTAACTGATGCTGTGGCAGGGCTACCTGTTATTAGCAGACAAGCACAGACCATCATAGAGCAGCTCTAGGTGGGCTGCAGCAAGCCCAGAGCAGGCAAACAAGCAACCTAGAGGCATCAGACCTCAGTACTAATTCTGAGAGCTGCAGCCACTTGCCCAAATGCAGTGTCTTAACAATCACAGCACATATTTTGTGAATGTTTTCACTCTTTGCAGAATACACACCACATATCACAACACCCATTCCTTTGCTCATGACAGCAGAAACTGCAGCATGGGATAGTCCAGGTGATGAACAGTCTATCCTTTCTAAATGAAGGCCCCTCTGCTTCTCCTTCCCATGAATTACCTTGTAGCAGGTGACCTGCTCCAGCGGCCGGGGGCCTCTGTTCCCAGTGTTGTTGTTCTGGGACTGCATGACTCCAATGACTTGGGGTGTCCTCTGTTGGTTAGGAGAAAAGTTTTGACTTGTTAAGTGCATCATGGATGAAGACCTTTGCGGTGGTTATTTTGTTAAGAAGGGAAAAGAACACCCCACATATTGAATGATCAATTTTTCCTCCAAATTTAAGCGTGGGTGAACTGCCAGCTGGAGCACCAGAGAGAAGAAATCAAACACTGAGGCATACAAAGCCCAGCAGTCCCGCTTTTTGCTCAAAAGCAGATTTAGAGACTTGGTTTAGGCTGCTAAAATATCATTGCCATCACAGAGATGTCATGCAGATTACAAAAACTGGCAGAGAGCTGCACAACCACATACAATGTGCTTCTGTGTACGTGGGAGTGTTCTGTGACTAGATCTTTATGTAAGCTGGAGTAACCGTAGGACTTCTGCTATATTGTCACTCAGGGTGCTTGTGCTTAATTCTTGCACAGTGACCTCCTTCCAGACAACCCAAAGAACAAACTGCCCCTGCTGGCCTCTGAGCTGGAGGAAGGTAGTAATGATAAGTTACCCCAGGTGCTGTAAGGGGAGAATTTAATTTAGTTTAATGGGTGTTTCTTCAAGACTTTCCAGCAAGTCAGATCTAAGAGTCCAGATGTCCCATTGTGGGCATTAGACAATTCACCTTTTAAAGCACTGTGGGCCGTGCTCTGTGGGTAGGTCTGTAGGGGAGGGAAGAGAATCGGGTACCTTTTGCTGTGTTTGTGTCGGCTGAGGCAGTGGTGGTTGCTCTGTGGTTCCCATAGGCAGTTCAAATCGAGGGCTGGTTTAGACAGACAGACAAGAAAATTGATTCTTGAACCATATGCCAACGTTTTACCATCAGCTCAGTCAAGTAACTCCAAATAACAAAGAAAACATTTAGCTAATTAAATCTCACTCGAAAGAAACAGACCTCCCTTCCCACTTCTCTATGCATTCTGCTGCTCAGCATTACATAAACTAAACTGGTAGTTCAGTAGGTTGCATCTCCCTCTAGCTGTGAAGTCTTCTGGATTCTAAACCCACGTAACCCCCCTGCACAGATGGTATCTGAGCAGCACCCCAGAGTCTGTTTGGCTCTGAGGAGCCCCTGCCCATGTCCTCAAACTGGAAATATATTGTGCAACAAAGTAAACATCTGCCAACTTTCCAAGAGCAGCAGGTAGCTCCAGATCATCCCAATTTGCTATCGAGGAAACACAGGATTACAGAAGCCTGGAAACATACTCACTGCATGAATTTACAGGTAGGCCCCTCTGGACAGAATCCTACAAGGTAATTCACACAAATGACTCTTCGAGTGTGTCGGTGCCTGCAGAGGGGACCTGCAACACAAAGCTCGACAGTTTGCATTTCATACACATGTACCCCAGCATTCCCTACAACAGGTATGCAGGCAGATCATGCACATGAAGAACAGCAGCACCCTACCCTTGCCTACTAGCCACAGAAGCAGCAGCTGTATGACATACATACCATGTTTACAGAAGCCTCTGTCATACCAGGGACAGTCTTTGATCTTAGACTCCGGGTCAATGTGCAAGAATGGACACTCTTTGTTACTGCATTCCCCTGTACCAAAGGCAAACACATTTCTTAGCAAGTGGTGCATGCACAAGAGCAAATCACTCCCAAAGCATCACCTGGATCATGGAGCTCCCACAAAGCTACTACCAACATTTATAAGTTCAGGCACAGAAACCTTATTGCCTGCCTTGACCTAGATGATGAACACCAAGCACTCACCCCAGGTGAGTAAAATTCTACCAGACTGGATTATTTATGTGTGCTTTTAAAATAATGCGGAAATTGAATTTGAAAGAGCAGTCATGGTAACAAAAACTAAACATTAAGTGCACCAAAAGTGTGGAGAAACTACAAATTGCACACTAACCTCAATCCAAGGAAACCTACAAGACTGTAAGTTTCTGACAGCAAGTTGCCTCATTATGTCCAGATCTCCAGAGCTGGAAAGCAAGTGCATAAAAGTTTTGCACCCCCATACCCTCTGCTGCTCATCAACTCCCCCAAATAAAAGTCATGCAAAGACCACCTGCTCAACCTACTCTTCTCATCCCCAAAAGAGAACATAGGCACAAACCCAGCAAAGACCTAACTTCCTCCCTCTACCCCAAAAGGAAAAGCTCTTGAGAGAGAAGACATCTCCAACACATAAAGAATTTAGGGGGATAAAATAAAGTGAAGGGATAAACAGATCTGACAGGATCTGATACAACAGTATCAGCAGACACAGAAGATGTGGAATGTTCTGAAGATGAAGGAGACGGGGCGAGAAGGATGCGCCAGGATCCTCTGCACCATCAGCTTCCCACGCTAGCAAGGAATGTCAAGGAGGAGCTATAATGCCCCTTACCAAATTTGGAGTAGAAGTAACACTCAGGCATCTTGGTCATGTCGTACTCATGCAGAAACTCGCACTGATCTCCCTTTTTGCACAGTCCGCGTAGCCAGTGTTTGCAAACAACTGTCTTTTCCCCACTGATGTGTCGGAAGGGGCACATGCCTCCTGCAGAACGACGGGGAAAGGACAAAAAGAACATTTAAAATCTGCAGCACAAGGAGCTATGCACAGGGCAGCGGCAACACTTGATCCCTTTCTGCAAAAGAAGTTTTCAGAAGACTTCACTCTTTTTTAAGCATTTATTCTTTAGTGTCAATGGTAGAACAAAGAGTACTGGATAACAGTCTTAGAGTCTACTCTATAATGAGCAGAGCAACATAGTGTACAGCTCTTAACCCTGGCAGCCATAAGTCACAGCTACTAACGTGGGCACGACCATGTCCAGAGCAAGGTCTGCTTGCAATGAGTTCAGACCTTTGCAGGCAGCCTTGCTGATTCACCCCACACCTCTAAGAAACAACCTTATTTCACAATCGTTGCAACAAAATCAATCTCAGTTACGCCCCATCTTTACAATACAGCATGAGTAACCTATACATCGATCTGCCAAGAAAGCTGGTTTCTCTTTTGCCCCCACCCATAAGAGTATAAATGTATTGGGAATATTACTTGCCTTTTCCGCAGGCCGCTTTTAAAAAAAATTCACAGACAGCAGCACCCGATTCTGTGGAGAGATCAGCCAAAGAAACATAATTAAATTTTTAAGAACTTGGGGTGATTTTTAAATTATTTCCTTCCCCACAAAGACACCCTGGCTGTCAACATCAAAAGACCAGGACATTGGCTTGGGAAATGTACTTCCAAGGGCAAGTTCCTTGTTCAAGTCTGGCCCTCACAAGCATCTGTAATCTTTCGGGCAGAAGGCACACGTAGGGGATTTACAGAGGCTTGGTTGTGTCTATTTGGCCTCACGGAGATTTAGGCTTTGTTGACTGTGCTCTCCTGTTGTTATTAAATCAACTATGTCAGTGAAACCTGCATTCACATCCAAGGGAACTGAGACCTTGGATTCTTTTGACTAGAAATGACCGAGGCAACCATTAGGAGGTCACCCCTTGCTAATTCTGACCTACAGGTATCCTAAGCACCAAATTCTGGTAAGCTCTGAGCCCCTCTGGACTAGTTTGTGCCCAATCAACCCCCTGCAGGGGCAAGTTTAGGGCCCAGCCCACAGACACATTTCAAGACAAGCCCTCCCTGGTCCTTAAAATGCCTCATGCATGAGGCTCAGAGAAAGGGAAGTGCTGCAGAGGGAAGTCACGTTTATTGGGATAACGCCTCCACCTTTGCTTTCTGGCCTGGTGCAGCCCTGATGACGGGCGCCACGAAGGAGAGGGACCCCCTGGACTGAGACTAATGGGGCAGGGGGAGGGCAGACACTGTTTGGGTTTAAAAGAGCCGGGAAAGGCACAGGGGCCCCGGGTCTGTAGCGGTGCAGCGGGGACGAGAAGGGAAGGGCAGGGGGGACCCGGCGGCGGCTGCACGCACTGTCCATGCCGGGGAAGGGCAGCGGCTGCGCGCCCAGCTGCTGCTCCACGGCCAGCTCCAGGTCGAACGTGATGTGGTCCACGTTGGCGATGAGCTCTTGCATGGTGGCGGCGGCCGGGGGCCGGCGGCGGCGGGAGGGGGCGGAGGGGGGAGGCTGCGTCCCGGCACGGCCCGTGGTGGCGGTGGTGGTGGCGGCGTGAGGAGAGAGCGGGAGAGCCGACGCGAGCGGCAGCAGCGGTGGCCGGAAGTCACCTCAGTGGCGCTTTCCCGGCAGGCGGCCGCGCGGCTTCCGCCCGCGCAGGCGCCGTGCGGCGGGGCTCCCGTCGCCTAGCGACACTTCCGCCCCGCTCACGGGGGCCGCCATGCGGCTGCTGCGGCTCGTGGGCCGCGGGCTGCGTCTCGCGCGGCGCCCCCCGGCCGCCCCCGGGGCCTTCGCGTCCCAGGCCGGGGCCCTCGGGTCCTCCGCGGCGGCCCGGGCGCTCGGCGGCGGGGAAACGGCGCGGCCCGGGCCCGGCGATGAGGACGCGGCGTCACCCGCGGCTGGCGGCCGCGATGGAGCCAAAGAGGAGGAGGATGATGAAGAAGTGACACTGGGCACGCTCTCGAGCCGCTTCTCCGGCAGGCAGTTCTACCACAAAAGCTCTCCGTACTTGCGGGAGCTGCAGCTGCAGGAACAGGGGCCCGAGGAGCGGCGGCCACGGGGGCCCCGGAACAGCCCGTACTGGTTCTTCCTGAGGTGCAAGGCGCTCATCAAGCAGGACAAGGTCTGTGCCGGCTCTCCTGGCAGTTTGGTGGCTGCACGGCCTGGGGATGTGATGGGCCAGGGTTATGGCATGGGGCTTTCCTTATATCCCCTCTGGAAATAAGAACCAAGCTGACAGATCCATTCTGAGGCTGTGCAACTAGTCTCCCTGCAAATTCTGCTACTCCCTGTCACCTCCATCCCTAGGCTGGTCCTGCCTTGGTATTTTGTGGCCTCACTTCTTGCTCCAGCACCCTGCAGTATGATCCTGCCTGTATCATCCTTGATTTCTTTGCAGAAAAGAAGCAAAATGGTGTAAAGAACCCCATGCCCTTTCAGACTTCTCTGCCTGTCCACAGCTGAGGATTTTAACCCCCACCATAACTGATTCCGTTGCTGCTTCACATGGCTTTCTCTTTTTCCTGCAGCTGGCAGAGGCTCTGGAGCTGTTTGAGGTGCAGATGCTGAAGGAAGAACGTGTCCAGCCACAAGAAAGCAACTACACGGTTCTCATGGGTGGCTGCGGCAGGGTTGGCTACGTGAAAAAGGCATTCAAGCTCTACAATGATGTAGGTTTGCAGTTTCCAGTCTTTGAAAGGTTTTTAGCTAAAAGTGGCTTTAAGCATTTGGTCATGAGTCTGTCCTCAAAATGCCTTTCAGCCAATTTTTACTTAAAAACAAACTATGAAATTCCAGAGCTTTTTTCTAAAAAGCCAATTCCATTTCCTTTTTCTCTCCCTTTAGATGAAAAAACGAGGCTTAATCCCCACTGATGCCACTTACACGGCCCTGTTCAATGCCTGTGCTGAATCACCATGGAAAGACTCGGGCCTGCAAAGTGCCCTCAAGTTAAGGCAGCAACTAAAGAGCAAAAATCAAGAGCTGAACCTGATAACTTACCATGCTCTGCTGAAAGTCTGTGCCCTATGTGCAGATCTCAGGATGTGCTTTGATGTACTGAAGGTAAATATGTGATTTTTCTTGTATTAAGTGTAGTCTGCTCTACTTACAGCTTCTGGAAGTCACCTTATTGCATGGATTTCTTTATTTCATCTTAAGCACGGATCAGTTTAGACCCAGGCATCACGTTTTTTGTTGATCTTTGGTTTTAAGAACCCGTATATTGGTAGCTAGCTACTTTTATGGCTCTTAAAGCAGCTTTTCTCAGGAAAGCCAGTCTGAGAGCAGTGAGAAGAATTGCTGTTCCTGCCCCCAAATTTTGTGTCGTTCCCATAAGGGAGAAACTAGGATCTACGTAGGTACTGAGAGGACTTTTCTCCCACAGCCCTCCTTCTCCTCACAGAACTGAGTCTGCCCTGTGTTTTGTTGCTGCTCTGGCCCCAGAAGGCAGTGGCAGTTTGCGCTTCACAGCAGCTGTGACAGACTGCGTGGGTAAAAGACAAGTTTAATGCTCCTTCTCCTCTTTTAGGAAATTGTTCACAAAGGCCACGCTCTCAAAACGGAGACCTTCAGCTTCCTTCTCATGGGCTGCATCAAGGACAGTGAGAACGGCTTCCGCTACGCCTTGCAGGTCTGTGTGTGGGTGCTCGGCGGGGGGAAAAACAGGACACTGCTGCTGCACTGCCACTTGTCACCTGAACCCGTGGAAGACAGCGGGATGCTCAGAGCTGATGCAAACATGAGGAGCTTGGCTCTTCCGAATGCTAGTTCTATAAACTAAACTTTCATCAGGATATCTCATAATACAAACACTTATAAACTCTCCTGGATGATCTCATACAACTGTACTAGTCTACATGGCTATTCCAAATTTAATGACATCTCTTCATGCTGTCATTGTATTCCCTTTCCGCAGGTTAACAGCAGGCACTGTGGATACACTAAACATCCAGCTAGAAATGCTCATGCTTTTAGTATCCCATCTATCTTATGTTCTCCTCCTCCTCTTCAGGTTTGGAACCAGATGACTAAACTTGGAATAAAGGGCGATACTGCTACGTACAACCTGATGCTCCGTGCTGCTCGGGACTGTGGAATAGGCGATCCAGTTTTGGCTTCTCGAGTTCTGCTAGGACCCACTGAGGAGAAGTCATCCCAGCTGAGGCTTGCCCCCGGTGAGCGGAAAGAAAAGGCGAGAAGTCAGAAGAACAAGAAGAAGAAGGGATCAGAGAGTGCGGCTGCTGTCCAGCTGGACGTGGAAGCCATGGAGAAGCAGCTGTTTCCTGATATCTCTGCACAGCCTGAACAACAGATGAAACAGCAAAATAAAGATGTGAATGGGGCTGAAGCAGAGCCAGCACCAGCTGCTCTTGTTAGTGCCAACATAGCTCACGATGGGCCTGGAGCATTGATGAGGACAGACCCGAGCGAGATAGAGCAGGAACGAGCCAGCCCAAGGCCCAGCCTGCCTTTCTGCAAGCTGCCCAACTTACTGGATTCCAAGATGCCTGATGCAGCTGTGGTGTCCTTGGGGACAGTGGCCACACCAGCTGATAGACTGGCTTTGATGGGGGATGTGGAGGGCTTCTTGAATAAAATGAAAGAGGACAGTGCAGAACCCAACATTAAAACTTTTACATTACTAGCTGAGCTGGTGGAAGCCCAGAGCCCGTCGGAGTCCTCTCTGTTGGCAGCCCTTGATGAGCAAAAAGTGAAAGTGGATGTGACCTTCTTTAACACTTTAATAAGGAAGAAAAGTAAACAGGGAGACCTTGAAGGAGCAAAGGTGAGGAAAAATCTCAGAGTGGCCCTATTGCCATCTCCTTCTCTCAGGCCTCCAGCATTACCTGTGTTTCACTATGAGACCCATTTCTCTAGCCACAATGAAAATTGCTAATACTGTTTTCCCCAAGCCAGTCCTCAGGTTACTTCCGGAGTATTTATGGATTCTGTTCTAGTACTTCCAGCTCTGCCTGGAAAATTCCAGTGAGATTTTTTTGGAAACTGATGTCAGCACTTGCCTCTTGCAGGACCTGCTGCCGGCCCTAGCGAAGAGGGGAATAGCACCCAACCTCCAGACGTTCTGTAACTTGGCACTCGCTTGTCGCCGAGAGAAGGACGGGCTGCAGCTGCTGTCAGACTTGAAGGTAAAATACCCACTTCAGTGTAATCTGCAGGAATGCAAAGCAAGTGAAGGAGTAAGGTTGTAAAAAAGACCCCGTGAGTTTTCTGTGGTAGGTGATTTATGTTCCTAATATCACGAGTGTGTGACTGAAAGCTCAGCTAGTCTGTCCCGTGCCTGAGCAGGGACAGGGAAGGGGCTGTGGAAATGAGAGGCCAGGCACTGTAGAAACCAGTACATGAATCCCAAGAGCAGGAGCTGTGCTGTGTGAGAGGTCTGTGCCCTCTTCACCCTACAGCCCTGCACTAGCTGCAGACCAGCTGAATTGGGGTGTTTGGGGGGTTTTTCAGAGGTCTGGAGTGACTCCCAACAAGTACATCTACAGCACCCTCATCTCTGGTGCTGTGAAGCAGCTGGACTACCATTACCTCACCGAGATCCTGCGGGACATGCGGAGCAACCAAGTGCCCCCCAATGAAGTGATCATAAGCCAGCTGGAATTCGCAGCCCAGTACCCTCCCAATTTTGACAGGGTAGGTGCTCACAGCTGGTCACACTATGGAAGCATCCCTGTTACCAAAATTAGCTGTTGCAGTTCATGCTTGTGTTTCCATTTGCAGTATAAGTCAAAGAGCAGATACTTGGAAAAAATTGATGGTTTCCGTGGCTACTACTATCGGTGGCTAAAAGCAGTGGCAGGAGAGGAGACTCCCCACCCCTGGGAAAAATACAGAACAGCGAAACAGTCTGGAAATGAAAATAAGGAAGAGGATGTGCAGGTGCAGGACCAGCAAGGACAGAAGTTGCAGTGAGCAGGATGCTCTGCAGGGTAGCTCAAGTCTTGCAGCTTCCAGAAAAAAACAATCTGAATTTTCTGCTTACATAGCCTTGTGGTAAAGCAGCTTTGTATTTCCATGAATCAGAGTTCTTGTCCTAAACAGTAAATAAATAAAGTATTTCTCCTTTGTGGGAAGGAGAAGCAAGTACATTTTCAGTGAATTTCCTTAAACTGTACAAGATTAGGTAGGCTGTAGTTTTAACAAACTATGTGCTGAACAAGCCAGCTCGGGCTTACCTGGGCTCTCAACAGGGGCTCCCTGTTTTGTGTCTTCCTCCTGCTTTACACACACCTGGGCACTGAAGAAGTGAGAATTCTGTAGGAAGGGGGGGCTTTCTTACACTGATCCAACACTGATCCATGCTAATTCCAGGTTGAAAACCTTTCCAGTAGTGTTTTGCTTTCTTCTGCTACCCAGCAGAGGTAGGAAGGTTGCGGCAGACTGGGGTTTTCAGACTTCATCTATCTCCTATCTATCCCCCTCTTTAACTTCAGTTATTTTGAGAGAAAAAGCTCTCTCCCTCTACATACACATAGTTTACAAAAAATAGAGCCACCAACCCATGAAAAAAGAAAGCCATCATAATGCAGCAGAAGAACAGGGGCCATAGAAACATTTTGACAGCACCATGCTCCCAGGAAGGCAAAGTTTATTTTAAAATCAAAAGGCTACACAGAAAGTTACTCCAAAATACCAGCCATTGCATACAGATGTATATGATCCAGGTGAATATGAACGATTCGATCACGCAGAAGGTAGTTCTAACTGCACGAGTAGTCCATAGTGTGGGACGAAACCTCTCAGAGCTGAAAAAGGAGCCCAGTGTCCGAACCCTTCACCCGGAGCAGCCTCTGCAGCCGCAGTGAGTGCACTCGATGATTCTGCCCTGCAAGGGAAACGCCACGGTGATGTTTAGGCCAAGCTGTGGCCAGTGCCCAGGGCAGCAGCCTGAGCCCCGAGGCAGACAGGCCTTGTGAGTGCAGAGCTGCAGGAAGGCTTTTCTGCACCCTCCTGTTCTGCTATTTTCCATACACACTTCAAATGGCTTCATACCACACCAATAACAGCTGTTTTACAGCTACTAGATGTTCGCTGTACTACAAAACATAAAATATATTAAAACTGGAAGTTCCCAGAAAGCGTTGCCTCCTTTGTTTTCTCTGATCAGGATAAGTTGGAATTGCAGGGTCCAGACAGAAGTAAAGAAAGAAAGACAACAACTCACCACTTCCAACTTGCTTTTTGGCACCCTGCAGATGCAGTTGGTTCCAAAGTTGGTATCTCGCGTCTGGATACACCGCAGGCAGCAGAGGTTCTCGTAGCCCTGTTTCTTCCACTTTGCAATCAGGTTTTTGTCAGCGTATCCTTCCTTGATGCAATACTCGTAGAGCTCTGCAGAAAAGCAGGCAGTATCAGCAACAGCTCCCAGTAATTGGTATGAGGATGCCCTGGATGTACCCACTACCAGTTAAAGCTGGTCAGATGCCACCTTGTCTCCATCTTCCCTTCCCAGAACCTTAATCTTTCCTGTCAACACCATAGCACAGGGGTGTTCACAGGTAGACATCTCGCTGTGGGGCAGTTTCCTCTCCCGAAGATAAAGGCTTCCATTTCTCACCTCTGCTGATGGCTTTTCTTTTATAGAAGAGGTCAAATATGTAACGTGTCTTCTGGTGATGAATTCTGAAGATGGGCCAAAGGGATTCCACCTTCCGCTTCCCCTCGTGAGGCTCAGTCTCCGCTGGAGGGAACACAAAACATCAGAGAGCAGCTAACGAGCCCCGGCCGCCGGGCTGCAAACTGACTTCTGTTGTCACTTTACAACAAGTGCCAAGAGAGTCCATAACTTTAAAACATTATGGATAGAAACAGAAGGAACCTAACCCGATACAGATCCTTTAGGAAACAGAGGCACAAACAGAAGGACAGTGGTGACGACACATCCCAACGCTGGGGCCAGCCCTGACCTCGTGGCTGCCCACGCTCATCAGACCAGAGCGACAGCCTGGACTGGAAATACGGGTCCTCCACGCGCGCCCGCAGGCTTCAGCCGGGGGCTCAGTGTGGAGAGCCCTAAAACTGCTCAGCATCAAATCCCGGCTTGGAACACAGCCAGAAAAGCCCAGCTCTGACCCAAATCCCATCTCCCCACATGCCCTCTGCTGCAGGAGCAGAAGCTACTGCCACTATCGCTCTCAACCCCTCAGCATCCGGGCTGAGGTGTAAAAGGGCTTATTAGCATCTGCAGGATGTGGGAGCGCTTCCCAAAGCGGTCAGGAATTACCCAATGGAGCTCTGGGGCTCCATCCCTGGGCACCTCCAGCTTTGCTGCTCACCTTCTCTCATCTTCTGATCCAGCTCATCCAGCGTGGGCTCAATGAGCTCCCAGCCATCCGGGGGAGGCTTCCTGCTTCTCTTCACTTTGGGCATCGCCGCGGGAACCAGGCGGTGGGAAGAGGCAGCGGGAGCCGGGATGCGGCAGCGCTCCGGCCTGCAGGAGAAAAGGAAGAGAGCGGTGCTATTGAAGCACCTCCCCTGGTACTGCTGTGCCCCTTTATTTCCTTGTTTCGATCTTAAAAAACAACTTTTTAACCACGAAAAGGGCAGAAAATCCCCATTCCCCGTCTCCAGCTTCCCCGACCCGGGCTACGTCGCCCCAAAAGAGCAACGTCCCCCGGCCAAGTCGCTGCGGCGGAAACCCCAGGAAGGAAGCGCGGCCCGGGGAAGGAAAAGGGGACGGGAAAGGGTCGGGATGGGGAAGGGGTCGGAACGGAGGCGCCGCCACCTCGGGGCCTCTCACCGGTCGCCGACACAGGTACCGCTTCCGCCTCCCTGTCGCGACTTATGATGTCACACCGCGGGGCCTTTCCCGCCAGGCGCCGCGCGCCTCCGTCCTCCACCTCGCTGCGGTGTCCACCGCGGTGCCTGAGGAAAAGTTCCCACGTTGCCCCCCGCAACGGCGGCCGGATCAGGGCTGGGAGCGCCGCCCGCTGGGAGCGGGGAGCAGCCCCGCTCCCTCCGTCCGCCCCTGGAGCCGTCGGGGGAGGCGGCGCCAGGGGCAGCCCCACGGCGGGGGCCTCGCGGGCGGCGGGGCCTGGGCGGTGCGGCGGGCCGCGTGCGGGGGGTGGGGCGGCTTCCGCTTCCGGGTCGGCACTCGGGGCGGGCGGGGGGGTCTCACTGCAGCTGCCGGAGCCGCCGCCGCCGCGATGCCCAGAGGGGGTGAGGGCCGCGCGGGGGGGGGGATGGAACGGGCCGCGATGGGGGGGAACGGACCGCGATGGGGGGCGGGGATGGAACGGGCCGCGATGGGGGGGAACGGACCGCGCCGCGATGGGGGGCGGGGATGGAACGGGCCGCGCCGGGGTGGGGGGGAACGGGCTGAGCGGGGGCGGCCCCGAGTGCCCCCCCCCCCCGCCGGCTCTGCCCCGATATAAAGGGGGGAGGGGCTCGGTCTTCCCCCCGCCCCGGCCGTGACGGGGGGCGGGGGGCTCTCCCCTCCCCACCTTGAGGCTGCGGAGGGATTTGGGGGCGGCTCCCGCTTCCCCCCCCATCATGGAGGGGCTCCCGGGGGGGGATCTCGCGTCCTCATCCTCCCCTGGTGACACCGGGTGGGGGGGGGGGTCCATCCCGCCCCCACACACACGTGGCCACGGAGGGGGCAGAGGGGGCTCATCCGCCCCCCACCCCGCGACCCTGTGCAGGGCCTAGAGGGATCGAGAGCATCGAGCAGGATCTGCCCCTTCTCTAGGAGGTTCCTTCGGAGCCCCTGTTTCACGCAGCAGCCGCGGGGGTGTCTGGCGGGGGGAGCCCCGTGCGCCCTCCTGGAGGCTGCAGCCGCTTCCCCGGGGCGGGATGCGGGAGCGGGGCCGCACAGAGAGCGTCCGCCCCCAAAGCGGGGCCGCGGTCGCTCCCCTTGCTCCAACGGGGCCCAAATCCGCCAGGTTCCTCCGGTCTTGGGCAGCATCCGACTCCTGTGGAGGGGGTACCGACCTGCCGGGTGTTTAAGGAGAGCTAAGGAGAGTCCCAGAGCTGAGCCAGATCCACCCAGAACCTTCCCCGGTGCCCGGCCGCGCAGCCGGCTCCGGGCCGAGCGTTCGCGGGCTGCTCCGTGCGCGTTAATGTAAAGCAGCCCTCCTTAGTCATCTGCTCGGCAGCCTTTTTGCAGTGCCTTTCATTAGCGTTTCCCAAGCTCTGATTTAATAAAATGTCTCTCCCTGTTTGCATTGTCCTTACGCGGTTTATTCTGTGCCGGTTCATTAACGTCAGTAAAAAGATCTGAAGCTTTTTGTGTGTGTGCGCGAAGGCAAATAACTGTGATGAGTTACAGCTCTGGCTTAATGTATTTAAACACCTTAATTCATTTTTTTTCTGCTCTGTATTTCATATACAATTTAAAATGTTTTTTCAACCAATTTTTTCCTCTTTTCTGGGGAAAAGTGGGGTCTCTCCTCCACCCCCAAGCGCAGAGGCGTTTTTATGCTATTAGCAGAGGAGTTTTGCTCTTATTGCCTAACATAAACTGGAGGTTTTAACTATAATGATTTTTGTTACATTATTATTTCTGCAGAAGTTTTCTTTTCTGAATAGACTCAAAAAGAACAAGCCATTCCTTCATTTTTCCCATTCTTTTTGATATAAACTCCTTAACTGTGCTGCTCGCAGCTGAGGACAAGTGCATTTGAAAGCATTTGTGCCTCTTCTCAGAGCTCTGCGAAGGGGGATGAGAATCCTGCTCTTTATTTTACTCTTCATTTCGTTGCTTTCCAAGCCGCTTTTCCCTCGAGTTGTCTTTCCCCGGTGCAGAGGTATTTGCTATAATAACCCGGGCTCTTCAAAAGCCTTAAAAGGCACCTAGTAGTGAAGAGAATCACCTGGCGTCAGCAAAGCCTGTAGCTGCTGTAGTTCACTTCGGGTGGCACCGTTGTCCCTTGTTGTCCCTTTGGGATGACGTTTGTTGGGCAGCGGACGGTGCCCTGGGGTGCTGCCCCGGCCGATCCGCAGGTTGGTGCCGCCGTGGGAGCTGGGAATGGGCAGATGGAAAAAGCAGTGCAGATGTTGGGCTGGAGAAAAGCCTGAAAGGCGCCGCCTTAACCAGGCTGGAATAAATCACGTTTGTCCCTGCTCACCCAGGAGAGCTGCTTGGGAAACCCGGAATTTCTATAGCGCAGCCGCAGTGGGGCTGCTCCGATGCTCCCAGGCGCAGGCCCAGCCGTGGCAGATCCCTTGGGTGCATCCCGAGGAGTCTCCAGCCCTGTTCTCCCGCGCTGCTCCCATGCACCCTGTCATCCCCGGCAGCTGATGCGGGATTCAAGGATTCCCTGCCGCTTCCAGAGCCTCCTGCAGCAGCTCTCTAGCCAGAGCCCCTTGGTTTCTTGCCAGGCTCGTGCACAGGTTTTTACCTTGAGCTGCCTGGCTCGAGGCTGCCTCTTTGCACAGCTTGTGTTGCCAGCAGCTCCTTGAGCTCCAGGAAGGTAGATGAGCAGGAAGGAAAACGTTGGAAAACGTTGCTCCTTCCTGGAGCTGGAGGGAGCGACGGTGGCCCTGGCAATTTCATGTTAATAACCAAGGTTTGAGCTCGGCTCCGACCTCAGCCGGGCAATCCAGCCAGTCAGCCTGACCCCTTCCTGGTTTCTAAAGCTCGAGCTTTTACTGCTTTTCCTTATAAAGCAGTAAAACGTGGAGGTTCCTTTTAATAGTGCTCCAACTCATTAGAATTCCCAGTGCTTTTGTCCAAGGAGCTTCCTATTTCCCTTCGGCACAGCCGGCCTTGAGGGGAGGGGTTAAGGAAAGCAGCTCCTTGGAGATGGTTGGTGGCAACCGCTGCTGCCGCAGGAACATGTTGTGATTCCTCCTGTGTCGGGAACGCTGGGAGCAGCTGTGGGATTGCGGATTGCCCGGGAAGCGGCTCGGAGGGACCCCAAGCCTAGGCCTGGCTGGACAAGGGAGGATAGAGTCACCGGGAGCTGCGTGCTGGGAATTCTGTTGCCGGATAAACAGACCGTGCGACAGCTCTGCTGTGGAGCAGGGACAGAGGTGTCCCCTCGGGGAGACCCTGGTGGCTCGGAGCTGCCGGGACAAACCCACGTTTGCTGACATGGTCCGTAGAACTCCGTGCAGCCCACGTGGAAGCAGGAATTGGTTCTGTGCGTTAGTGATGCTCGTTCTCTGCCTGACTTATCCAGGCTCCTGAATGTTTAGCTGAGGCTGGTAAATCGATGTTCCTTTTTCCTTTGATTTTACCAGGTGGGATATTTTGGCTTGTCCCGTGTGCACCCAGAGCCCAGACAATGCGCTAAGGCAGGAGCCAGATTTTTTTCAAATTTTATCACTAAACCACTTATTTTTTTTTGCACAGGTAGAAAAGGAGGCCACAAAGGCCGAGCACGACAGTACACAAGCCCTGAGGAGATCGATGCACAGCTGCAAGCAGAGAAACAGAAGGCAAGGGTATGTTTAATGTTAGCTGTTTTAAGCCCTGGCTTGCACAGCTTGCTTCATTTGCTGTTCAAGAGGAATATCAGCTTAATCCAATGTTACAGATGGATTTGGAATGCCCTGTCCAGGGAGACTGCAGGGTGTGATCCAGTACAGCTCCCCACACAAAAGCAGAGCCAAGTGGACTGTCCTGTCAGCAGCTGGAAGTGAAGATGATTCCCAGCAGCTCTAGACAGCTTCCCTGCACCCCACTTGATCCCTCTGGTCACCAGCACACCCTAATTTTCTATCCCTGCTCCACAATTTGTCTGGGAGAAAAAGGGGTCACATCTTAAGGATTCAGAACAGAAATAAAAGTTATTATTTGCTCTCTTTCTGTTCTAGACTTAACAGGCAAAACTCCTTTGACTTCTACCTGTATGCCTGATTTTCTTATTTACTTATAACTTGCAGGGAGAGATAAGTTTTCTGGCGCAAGTCGTTTTTTGGTGTGTTTCTGTGCCCCGACAAGCTCATGCCCCTGCCATCCACGGCTATCTTACTGCTATTATCAAAGGCATGGCTGCTTTTTGCAGTTCCAGCTGTCCCATATTCCCAGATTATCACAGCTGTGATTACATGTTCACTGCTATTTATCCGTGACTCTCTGAAAGCGCTGCCTAAGCCTGAATACACTGTTCCAACTGAAACCTCACAGCACCGACTACAGTAGGATAATTATACTCCATGTAGGAAATACTGATGAATACCTCCCAGAATAAGATTACTCTTTCATGCAGTTATGAGCCATGTTGGTGACTCCCTTTTAATGTTTTGACCAGCTGTAACACAAGACGATTGTGTGGTTTGCTGCTTAGCCAGAAGCAGGCTAAAACTCCAACTTTATATCAGATTTCTCCTTCCGAAGTGTAACTTCTTGGTTTGTGTTCTGATTCCACCTTGTTGGTTTCGCACCGTCTTTCCAATCTTTTAAACCACTTGTGGTTCTGATCCCGTTTTCCAAAATGATTCTGGCTCCTGCCAATGTGGTGTAATTCATGAATTTTATGAGTGTTCCCTGCTTCCAAGCTGCTAATGAAAATACCAAGTGGAAATGGTCCAGAACAAGCCTCTGCAGGACCCCACTTGAAATGCCTGCCTTGCTTTTCCTCAACCCAGAAACCTACTCTTTGAGAAAGATTTCTCTTTTTCTTATTTAGCATCATCCATACCACATGGTAATGGATGCATCTGACCTTATTTCATTAAGGAAACCTTTAAAAAACTTAATCAAATTATTCCTCTTACTACCCCCAGCTTAGCCACGTTGCCAGTCACTCTGGTGAGGGGTATTTGGTAACGGCAAAACAAGCTGTTTGCACCAATGTTGGTTCTTCTCATCTTATCTTCCAATTAATTCCTAGGATCCGTCTGGTAAAACTGTGCTGAAAAGTCTGTAATTTTTTTGGATAAAGTATTCACGGTGGTGGTTGGCAATTGGCTTTTCCCTAGATTTTTTTGATATAGATCTAGGAGTGAATCCAGCGCTTTGTAACATCCGTGTAGTTTCCACCAGCGTCCCTGAGATGCAGTGGAAACCTGGGCCAAAATATCTCCTGAGGATCTTTCATTTGGGGAAAGTAAAGTACCAGTTTTGTCTTTTATGGTGTTTTTCTTCCTGGCCTGTTACTTAGAGAAAACAGCCGAGTTGTTTGGAGGGAATCTGCAGGGGCAGATGATGATTATTAGTGGACTAGAATGAGCTCTTGTTCCTTCATGGCCAGACACCCACGCTCTGAACTGTGTCCCATCCTCCAGATTAAAAGTCACTGGAAGAGCTGGGATTTTTATTGACACACATTTCCTCTAATCGCCTGTGATTCTGTAGGAAGAAGAGGAGCAAGAGGAAGGGGGTGAAGGAGCAACAGGGGACCCCAAAAAAGAGAAGAAATCCTTAGATTCCGATGAGAGTGATGAAGATGATGATGATTATCAGGTAGGACAACTTTGTGCATTCGTGTCAACATGGGGTGGGAGAGAGAAGCAAACTCGTGACATGGAGTTCTCTCTAGGAGCTTCCTGTAGTAGTTTTTATGCAAGAACTGTTTCTGGAAGCCAGGAAAAAAGCTTATTGGTTGTATGTTATCCTTGGAGCATCTCTCTGGTAACTTAGGCATTTCTGTAAGTGAAATGCTAGGACAGGAACGTTTCTGAAAAGACTGAAAATGCTTCATTCATAAGTGGCTTTGCTGCCTGCTAATGACAGGATCTTGAATTCCACTTTTGGGGTGTGGGGCGACGTGTTTGAGTTGTAGTTTGGGGTGTTGCAGCAGTTATTAACCTGCCTGTTGTTCTTCAACCTTAGCAAAAGCGCAAAGGAGTGGAAGGGTTGATAGACATAGAGAATCCAAATCGTGTAATTCAGACAACCAAAAAAGTAACTCAGCTGGACCTGGATGGACCCAAGGAACTCTCGCGGCGAGAGCGGTGAGTCCTTCCTGCTGCCGCGCGGAGCCGGCGCTTCCCGGCGTTTCATCCTTGCTGGATGCAGCAGCTTGGCCCGGGGGGTGTTTCCCTGCTGCCTGCATGCTGGTGCTCCATGGAATTATGTGCAGTCCCCTGTAAAGCTGGCACTAAGCAGCAGAATAATTGTTGGGACTCACTTTGGTTCAAAATATCCTTTGCTACAAACACTACAAAACTGGGTGTCCTCTGGGACTAGCTGTGGTCGTCCTTGGGTTAGGCAGCTTGGCCAGAGTTGGGAGTGTAGTGTTTGTTGCTGAGGAGCAGTTGTTGACCACTGCTTTTTTGAGGAAAAAAACCAAAAAACCCACAAAATATTATTAAATAAACGTTACTCATGGGTCACATTGGGGTCCACTTTATTCTTTCTGCAGGTGTCCTGGGGATTGGTGGCAATTTTGCAGATCCCTGGGGTCCTGGTGAAGTTTTGTCTGAGTGGGTGAATAGATGAGAAGCCAAATCTAATCCTCCAGTTTCACTTACCAACAGCGAGTGAACGATTCAAGCTTGCTTATTTGGTATAGATTGCTGAGCAGAAGTGCAGCTGGGAGGATGAGGCTGTGGAATCTGGGGCTAAATTGTTTGTCCTCATTGTGTGTCAGTGCTCTTACTTACCAGAGCAGAGACAGAAATGACCCCCCTCATCATCCCCATCCGAACCCTGCTGTAATTGTGGCCTGTGCTGTAAGGTAGTGACAGGGGTCCCAGCAGGCAATGCCATCTCTGTTCATCCCAGCACACAATCCCAGCTCTGCTCAACCTCCTTCCCACTCCCTTAGTCTGTCTCTGTCTCCTTGCTCACTTGGGTACGTCCATGACTGGGGTGTTTCACTCAAACAGAGAAGAAATAGAGAAACAGAAGGCAAAAGAGAGATACATGAAAATGCACCTAGCTGGTAAAACAGAACAAGCGAAGGCAGATCTCGCCCGACTAGCCATCATCCGGAAGCAAAGGGAAGAAGCTGCCAGGAAGAAGGAGGAGGAAAGAAAAGGTAGGACAATGATAAATCACCTCCCCTTGCGATGGCTGCGCTGCCGTGGTTTCTGACACTGCGTGTAGTGATCTCTCCCCTCCTGAGGCTCTGTGGTGCCCCTGCGTGTCGCTGCAGCTCCGCTCTTCCAAACTAGGCCTGGCTACTTCCCTCTCAGAGGTTTGGCTTTGTAGAGCTTGAGGACATTGAATGAGGAGAAGCCAGAGAAGAGGGAATTGCTCTCGATGCTCCTTTTTCTCAGCCTCGCAGGCAGCGCTTGCTCTGGCTTGAGAGTTTAGTCAGTTCCTGGTGCTCATGGATGTGGTTAATCCGCTTGGCCTGCTGGGGATCCCGGCTGCACAGGGAATCTCCCTGCGCTTCTCCGCTTCCCGACTTCTCCTCAGCCCGGCTCTGGCAGGTGTGAACCAGGAGATGGGAGCATTCCCGCTGACTTCCACAGGCAAATTCGTGCAGCAGCATCAGGATAACTTAGAGCAGCCTGAGAAGAGGCCAGGGACAGAAGGGATTGAGGTTGAGCGACCACTCTGTTCAACCCTAGAGGAGACCTGCCAGGGATTGGTAGGGAGGGACAGAGTTTTCCCCGTTCCCTCACTCTGTGGCTAGCAGGATTTCTGCCCAGCCAACCCCAGTTCATGTGTGCCCTGAAATGACGACCCCTCTTTCTTTTCCTCCTCCAGCGAAAGATGAAGCGGCTATGGCAGGTAAAAGACTGCAGTCACTATCCCTTAACAAGTAAGCCCAGGACGTGCAAGAGGAGGAAACGCCAGGGAACTGTGCCTGGTGCCTGCCAGGAACTCTGTTGTGTTGCATCCCATCGATGCCACATGGGATGTACCGTGGCATCGAAGTCACCTTCACCTCCAAGAGACACTGATGATGTGTTTGTCTTCATCCTGGCACAGATTTCCATTTCGGGGTTAGGGGCAGCTGCTATCTTTGGTGCAGAACTGTGCTGAACAGCAATTCTCTGTAACAGTTTGGAAACCTGAATGTTTTTGCTGTTTTTAGGGTTAAGAACTCATAGACAGGGGGCAGGGCGGGAGGGGAGATGCTTCAAATATTAGATTGCAAGAAACTAGACTGTGGGGTCATTGTGGGCTGGGGCTTGGGGTGGGACCTTTGACTTGCTGGTGAAAGCCCAAAGGGGAACGTGTCTGGGGAAACCTTCTGGGCAAACGCCCGTGAGGTTGAGCTGGGAGCCTGACTGCATGGACACCGGGAGTGCTGTTCCTTCCCGCTTTCATCCCTCCTCTCTTGCAGCCAATCTTCCCTTTTCCCTCCTCTTCATTTTTTTTTTCTTCTCCTGATTAGGGATAGTGCCATTTTTTAACCACGTCATCCTTTGTTTAAAGGAAAAAAAACAAAAAACCCGCAAACATTAAATGTACCAGACCCAGATGGAGGAAAAGAAAATACCGATAACGTTCAAAAAATGGAACTTGTATATTTGGCCGATTAAAACGTAAATTATCGTAACTGCCTTGTCCGTGTGTCCTGCGTGTGTGTGAAGCGAGCGCGGAGGCCGCGGCCTCGCGCCGGCCCCGTCGTGCTTTGCTGGTGCTCCGTGCCCTCGTGGCGCTGACCTTGGCTCGAGCTCCGCGGCTCCAAGGCGGGAGCTTCCCCGGCTGCTCCGGCCGTCGGGATACGGAGGCGCTTGGCTCCAGCTGCTTCCCAACGCGGCCGCCGTGGCGGGAGCCTCCCTGTCCACTCCGGCGGTGCCGCAGGGGCGAGAGGGGGCCCTGCTGCTGCCCTGCCCGCAGGCACCTCCTGGGCTCTGCGCGGGGGTGGTTTGAGGCCGAGGGGGTGAAGGGAGCTGGGGAAGCAGCTCTCCAGGAGGTGCCGGCGGCGCTTCCCGTTATCCGGGTGCTTTGGGGACGTGCAGGGTGGCAAACGCTGCGGCTTGTTCCGTGTGCGGGTACCGCTCGCGCCCGGCTTGGAGGATGGGGCAGGGGCGATGCAGGGGGTGTCGCTGCGGGGGCAGCCCGAGCCCAGCGGGACCCTCGGGCTGTTCCCCCAGCTTGGGCCGTCGTCGCAGCAAAGCAGGAGCCGCACGTGGAGGGCTGGGTGGTGCAGGGGGAAGAGTGGGATGGGTCCTATGTAGAAACGGGCGCAAAAAATCTGTTCCCATCAAAGCAGCCTCCTGCTCGTGTCTGGACTAGAGCCGAAGCGTCACCACCCTGTGCTGCCAATGAGATCTCCTTTCCCAAGGCTGCTGGAAGTGACTCGTGCGTCGAAGGACATCGGCAGGAGCAGCGTCAAACCCGAGCTGCCGCGGGGAGCTCTGACCCCAGGAGGAGGAACCGGCTCCAGCAGGACAGATTCTGTCTCCTTTTGGTGAAAAAGGTAAGATTTCCCTTGCAGAAACACTTGCTCTGACACAGGGCAACATTCTCTGTGCTCACACACTTGCTCACGTTAAGCTATTCCCCCCCTCCCCAATAAATAAATAAATCTAAAAGACAGATTTACATGGGGAAAAATCCTTTTATTCTTGATTTCTATAAGCAATGTATGACCAGCATCAAGTGCATAGGTAACAAAAATAGTTAAAAAAAACATTTTTCTTTGTCTCGGCGTCGCCCCGGTGCCGGGTGCCGCTCGCGCTGCCGCCGGCAGCGTCTCGAAGCGCAGGGTCTCGCGGGGAGGAAGCAAGCGGGAGAGGGGGACGAGCCGCCCCCTTCACTTGATCCTGAGATCCTTCAGGGCGGACTCCAGGCTCTGGAGGAGGAGGAGGAGGAGGAGAGGTGGGTCCGGGCCCTGAAGCGGCGCTGGGGGCGGACGCGGGGCCGCCTACCTTGACGTCCCAGATGCTCATGCCGCCGTCCATGCCCGTGGTGCAGAACTGGGAGCACTTGGCCTTGCCGCCCGCCAGCACCGAGATCTGGCTGCGGGGACAGAGAGGTGCAGGGGGCTCAGTCCCCAGCCCCGGGGGACTCTGCTGCACCCGGGGTGGCATCAGGGCTGCGCTTCCCCCCCCACCACCCCCCAGACACCCAAGGATGCCCCGGGAAGGCGTGAGGACGCTCCGCGGACGCTGCGTCCCGCGGCACCTGATGCTGTTCTTGTGCAGCGTGTCGAGCGCGGCGTTGGCCGTGTCCGAGCTCGCCTTCTTGTCCAGGTTCTGGAAGCGCTCGCGGGCGGTGAGGCCGCGCTGGGAGCTCTGCTTGGGGACGTCCAGCTTCCCCCCGAAGGTCAGCGTGCCCTGGCCCTCCTCGTAGGTGAAGAGCATGGGGTAGCAGTCGTGGCCCTGCGGGAATCCAAGAGCAGGACCGTTATGGTTGGAAAAGGCCTTCAAGAGCATCGAGTCCCACCGGCAGCCCGGCTCAGCGCTCACGGCACAGCCACCCACGTCCCCAGCTCACCGCGGCCACCAGGCTGTTCTCGGTGATGAAGGTGACGGCCAGGAGGGGAAGGGTCTCGGTGCACAGGGAGGCCACGCTGCGAGGGACAAGGAAAGCGGCTGCGCGTCGGCCTCGCCGAGACCGGCGCTGCTCGTGATGCGGGCGCCAGCCCCCGGGCCGCGCGCTGCCCCGTCCCCACTCACGCCATCCTGCGGTTGGCGTCGGCCAGGCACACGGTGCTGTCGTGGCTCACCCAGGCGACGCGGGCGCCGCTGGCCGAGAAGCAGATGCTGTGCACCCAGCCGCAGCCGCTGCCCGACTCGAAGAGCAGCTCCCCGAAGGGCATCTTGGAGCCCCAGGGCGTGGGGCTGGGCCGCTCCTCCACCTCCTTGATGTAGGCGGAGAAGATCCTGGTGGCGGGATGAGAGCCGGAGCGGGGCTGCCGCGGCGCCCGGCCCGCCCCGTGCGCGTGGCCCGCGCGCCCGGCCGCTCACCGGCACTTGAAGTCGCAGGAGCCGGCGGCCAGCAGGACGTTGTTGGGGTGCCAGTCGAGGCTCAGCACCGTGGAGCGGATGGGCTTCTTGATGTGCTTGCAGACCCACCTGCAGCGCGGGGCCGCGCGGAGCGTGGGGCGCTGCCCTCCGCCCCGACCGCCCCTTTCCCCCGCATCTGCCCCTACCACTTCTCCCAGCGTCTCCCGTCCCACCTCCATCTCCTGCAACTCCTGCTCCATCTCCCCCATCTCCCCCTCCCTTGTCCCCATCTCCCCCTCCCTTGTCCCCATCTCCTCCTCCACTTCCATCTCCTACATCTCATCCTCCATCCTCCCTCTACCTTCCCAACCCCCTCATCCATCTCCTCCCCTTCTCCTCCATTTCCCTGGCTCTTTCCTCATGTCTCCCCTCCATCTCCCCACATTCTCTCCCCTCCACCTCCTGTCCCATTTCCCATCTCCTCCTCCATCTCCCCACCCATCCCCTCTCTCCTTCTCCTCCTCCCTCTGCACTCCAGGCTCCCCGGGGACGGCCGCGCATCCCTCACCAGTCGTTTTCCTGCTCAAAGTAGCAGATGGAGATGAGGCGGGAGCCGCTGCCCACGGCGAACTTGTTCTCCTTGGGGGACCACTTGACGCAGCGGGCGGCCCGGTTGATGCGCAGGATGACCAGCGTGGGCTTCCACACGTTGCCCTTCAGCGTCCACACGTAGGCGTTGCGGTCCGTGCCGCACGTCACCAGCCGGTTGCTCTCGGGGGCCCAGTCGATGCCTGCGAGGACGAGCGGGCGCTGGGGCCGGGAAGGGGGAAGCGCTGCCCCGTCTCCCGGGCGTTGCGGCCCCGTCCGTCCCATCGCGTCGCGTCGGGGCTCACCGGTCACCTGCCCGTTGTGCTCCTTCAGCTCGTGCGCCTTGCTCCACTTGCCGCCGTCCTTGCGGTAGATGTGCACCTCGTGGTTGTTGGGGCACAGCGCGATCTCTGCGGGGCCCCGCGGGGCTCAGCGCCGGCCCCCTCGGAACAGCCCCCTCTGCTCCCGCCCAGCTCCTCCAGGAACGGCTCCGGCCGCCGCGCTCGGTGCCGTCCCCGTCCCTCCCCGCGGGGCTGCATCCCCCCAAGGTGCCGGGGGGACAAGGGCCAAGCGCCGGCCCCATCCCCAGCCCTCCCTGCGGGAGCAGCCGGGCGCCTGGGCCCCCCGGCCGTACTCACGGGTCCGGTCCTTGTTCCAGGCATGGCAGCTGATGGGCTCCAGCAGGAAGCTGTGATAGGCCATGGCTCCTCGGCTGCGGATGCGATGGGAGCAGCCGTGAGGACGCGGCCGCAGCAGGACAACCCACCCTGTCCCCCTGGTGCTCCCGGTCAGCCCGGTTCCTGGGCTCTGTCCCCACTGCTGCTCCCTTTCCCCCCCGGGAACAGCTTTTCCCTGAGCGCATCCAGGCTCCAAGGTGGCCCAGCATCCCGGCGGGGCAGCTCCGAGCACGAGTCCCGCGGGGGACCCGGGCGCCGGCCCCAGCGCGCTCCGAACGTGACTGATCCCATCCACGGGCCGAGCCCGGAGCCGCTGCCGCCCGGGAGCCGCTGCTGCTGGCAGCCCCGGCCGCTTCCCGCTCTCCGTCCCCCCGTCTGGCTACTCCAGTGGGATCCAGGCAGGTTTGGGGCCGGAGCCATGCGGGGCTCGGGAAGCGCCTGCTCACCTCACCGGGGCGGGATGGCTGGGATTAGTCACCGCCTTTGGCACTTGGATATTTTGGGAAGGAACAGGATGTTGCCCGTTTTCTTTGGCAGCTCCAAAGGCTGCAAGGAAAGAAAGTCTCCCTGAGCAGCCCCTGCCTCCCGCGCTGGCGGGACAAAAACCCGTTCAGCTCCATCCCCTGCGTTTTAGGCACAGGGAAATCCCGGTGGGCAGCAGGAATCCTACGTGTGCCTCAAATCCCTCTGCCCGTCCCAGCTCTCCTGGGCACGGATGTGGCCGGCGGGGAGCCGGGCCGTCCCGTCTCCGAACACCGCCAGGATTCATAGCGGGTTTTCCTCGCCGCCCTCTCCCAGCGCCTGGCTGCCAAATCCAACCCGGAGCGAAGGGGCCTGGACGTGGGGACCTGTTAACAGCCACCCCGGATGGGGGGACCCGCTATGGGGCACGAGCACCCGGCGCCGAGCGGCTGCCGTGGGAGCAGACACCGTCCTCCCGCGCTGCGGAGAGCATCGCTTGGCTTCAGAACCGCTAATCCCTGCTAGTGCCCACAGGATGCCACAGTAATGCCCCTAGGAAGGATCCAGTCCCACTAATGTCCCCAGGGAGGATCCAGTCCCTGTAATGCCACCTAGGAAGGATTCAGTTCCATTACTGCCCCAAGGAAGGATCCAGTCCCGCTGTTGCCCCAAGGAAGGATCCGGTCCCGCTATTGCCCCTAGGAAGGATTCAGTTCCATTACTGCCATAGGAAGGATCCAGTCCCACTAATGCCCCTAGGGAGGATCCAGTACCATAAACACCTCTAGGAAGGATTCAGTTCCATTACTGCCATAGGAAGGATCCAGTCCCACTAATGCCCCTAGGAAGGATCCCAGCTGCTGCAGGGAAGGAGCAGGGCAGCGGCTCCTGGAGCAAAGGCAGCGCAGCCCCTTCCTGCCAAGAACCCTGCGGATGGGGGCAAGGCCATCGGCTCTGGGCGGGAAAGGCGGATGGACAAGGGGCACACGGCAGCCCAGGCCGGTGCGGAGGGCCAGGCGCAGCCGCGTTATCCACCCCCAGGCTCCTCAAGGCCCCGAGCACCTCGGACGCATCCTTGGAGGCGCCGATAACGCCCTGGCGCGAGGCGAGGGCCCCGCGACGCCTCCCCGTCCGGAGGAGGAAGTCGCTGTGTGGGGGGAGCCGCGTTGGGCGCTGGCCCCTGGGCCCGTTCTGGCCCGTTCTGGCAGTGCCAAAGCCGCGGTGCCCGGGGCCCTGGGCATCCCCTGCCCGCGCGGGAGATGCTCTTCCTGCATCCGCACCCGGCTGTGCAGGGACGAGGGGCCCACGGGGCGCCCACCCTCCTCTCCCTCACGTCCCCCTTCCAGCAGGGATCCCCTTCCCATCCCCATGGCATCCCCGCGACCGGAGCCTTCCCAAAGCGGCGCCGCTCCGGGGCCTCAGGCTAGGGCGGAAAGCGCAAAGTCTCCGAGGGAACTGGGAAGAGCGGCGGGCGCGCGGCAGCGACACGGAGCCCCCGGCAACTCCCGTGCACGAAACCGCCCCGTCCCACAGCCCCGTGAGGGGCCTCGCCTCCCCGGGGCGAAAAAAGTTGCTTTTTTCCTTCCTTGTTTTCTTTTTTTGCCTTTTTTTGCTTCTCTTTTTTGCCTGGCGAGCTCCCTGCCCCGAGCGTAGCGGGGACGCGGGCGCCGCGGCCCCCGGGCACCTACCTGGCGCGCGGGGCTCGGTGGCGGCGCGGGGCCGCGGCGCGGGGGGCAGCGCGGGCTCCGGGCGGCAGCGCTGGCTCGCGGCGCTCGCAGGCAGCCCCACTTCCCTTTTCCTCTCCGAGAAATACAACCACTTCCTTACGTGGGCGTTGGGGGAGCGCGGAGCGGCCGCCCTGCCCCTGCGCGCGCCCGGCCCCGCGGCCGCGGCCGAGCGGGGACTAACGGGGCCCGAAACCTCCCGCCGCTTCCCTGTCCCCCCTTGCTGGTGGCTGCCAAGGCCGGGTTGTCACCCCTGCTCCTCAGCATCGGGATCCAGCCAGGCTGAGAGGAAACTGCTCCCGGTTCCAGGCTCTCCTGCTCCGGCTGTATCCCCGGCACCCACAGGGCATCCCGGGGGGCTCTTTCCCTCCTGCTTTAGAGCAATCTGTTTTTTATCCACTTTTATCCCCCTCCCGGCCACTAACTCAAAGGTTTAAGGGCAGGAAAGGGGGTAGGATGGGGACTCCCAGACCCATTCCTGGCTGCTTGGCTTAGTGGGAAGCTCCGGAGGGGACGGCCCCATGGCCAAACTGTGACAGTGGTGCCCAAGCTCAGCTTGGGGCTCCCACAGCGAGGACAGGCCCAGAGGGGGTTCCCGGCCGTGGGAGTTGGGTATAGCAGGCCCCTATGTGTCAAGCTCCAGAAGAAATTCCCAGGTTATGGGTTTAGTCCTGGAGAAAGGATCCGAGGGGTGGCAGTGAGCAGGGAACTCGCCTCCCTCTGGCTCCTGGAGCGCCAGGAGAGCGTCGGGCCTCTCCGAGCAGCCCTGTACCCCGTCCTGCAGGGCTGAGCACGGCCCGGCCAGGCCCCGTGCGCGACGGGGGGACCCCAGGGCCTTTTCACCTGCCCATGGCTCCGTGTTAGATCCCGGCACGGCTCCCAGGGAGGCAAACGAGGGACAGGCCGGTTCAGCTCCAAGCCAGGATCCCTGCATCTTAGGGAGCGAGGAATATCACCCCTGGCAGCGCCGGCAGAGCGGTTCCTGACCTGCTGTTGTGTTTCCTCCTCGCTGCTGCTCTTGGGGCGGCTGGAGAGCAGCGAGGGCTTCTCCAAAGCAGGACAGGGCCCTCCAGAGAACCAGCCAGCGCTGCCGAGGATGGGGAGGAGGCACCAGCCCCGCTCCATCTCTGGCTGGATCTGACTCCAAGCTTGTCTAAACCATTCCGCCTCTTTTTGCCTCAGTTTCCTGAAGGGCAGAGATCCTCCTGCAGCCGTTGTGGAAGGTCTTGACCGGCCCACAGCCTTGCAGGAAGAGATTAAACAAGGTAGCAGCAGGTCTGCACCATCTTTTCTCTTTTTTTAATTTATTTTTTTGTAAGCAGGCTCCCACGAGCAGCCAATGCTCCCTGCTTGTGCAGAGCCCCCTTTTTGCCCCAAGAGCCTGTTAACTGGCACGTAACATGGAGCACACGCAGCCTGCGGCGCTCCTTAATTAAGGCTGCAGCCACCGCGAGCTGCGGTGTGAGCTGCACCACAGGCTGCAGTGTGATCTGCACCATGAGCAGCACCATGAGCTGCAGTGTGAGCTGCACCGTGAGCTGCACTGTGAGCTGCAGCGCGCGCTCTGCCTTCGAGAGCAGCGGCAGCCCATGCATCCCCTGTGAGGAACGCGCTCCCAGCGCGGTGCAGCGAGCCGAGCGCTCCCAGCGCCTCCGTACCCGCCGCGGGCAGAGAACACGGGGAGGAGGTGAAGGAAACCCCGCAGGCAAAGCAGCACCTACCTCCAAACGGGCTGCAGGGCTGGGTGGCAGCCCTTCCAGATGGGATAAACGGCCGGGAATCCGGGAAGCTGCCATCTCGGGTTGTCCCTGAGCTCTTCCCCCTCTGCTGCACGTCAAGCGGCTTCAAGTCAGATCAGGCCTTAAGGGATGAGTGTTTTTATTCCCCCTGCTCACTTCTTTTCCAGGGTAAATATTCCCCATCTGTTGGCAATCTCTAACTTCTCGCATAGACACTTCTCTTTCCAATGTCACTTTGTTGGCTTTTTGGAGCTAAAAGGCTCGTTTTACCCTCGCTAGATCTTTAATGCAGAAACAGCCCAAAATGTAAAGACTCATTTTCTGCGCTCTCTCATTTGATGATTTTTCCATCCTCTTGTAGTATTTGGGCCATACGTTTCAGAACACAGCTTTTTAAACATTTTTCTTAAGTAAAGCATCACACTTTCAATGCAACTTCAGAAACAAAATCGTAACTTTCTGAGAGACATAAGCATCTAATGACATGCCTGCACAGAAGGACAGAAACAAATCAAGCTGCTCCGTTCATCCTCCACGCTGGCTGACAGTGTCACTTTGATCCAGGAGACATTTTACTACATCAGCATGACATTATATCTGAGCTAATAAACCCATCGTAAAAGTTATACACAAGTCACCAGATGATGAGTAAGAGGTCATTAAACAGTCATTATTTTATGTTTAGAAGGGAGGGGAAATTGAAAAACCACACTTGACTGCCAGAGGAAGAGATAGAGACAAAATAAAAATGGGAGGAACTGAAAACAGCCAATCCTCTGCATCCAGCAAACTTTGTACCTGAAAATGATCCTCCTCTGATGGACATTGTTCACTTACAGAAACACAGCAGGACTTGGCTGCTTTGTGGGCTTCTCTTTCAGCCTCCAGTTCAATCACCCAGGGCTGAAGAAACATTCTGGTTCCAGAGGAAGTGGTAAATTTAGTCAACGTTGCTTTCTTCAAAGACACTTCTGCATTTTCAAAAATGAAATGAAAAAGTCTGAAGCTTCGTGAAGCCACATCATCCTCTCCAGAGCACAGCCTGGAACAAGCACCAAGGCAGCAACAAACCCTCTGGACTTCAAAAGATGCAGTCACCTGGACGAAGGACTGAAGCCACTGTGTGCTCTTCACTCGGGTAAGATGTACTTAATTTCTTCCTGGTCGTTATAAATATAGAGTTTTATTTGCAGAACACTCAGCTCTAACAAGACATGCAGGCCTCTGCGGCTGCATGGGTTTGCAAAGTGACTTGTTTCTAAATTATCCTGCTAAGATTTGGCTCAGCAAATTTTTGCCTCACTTTCTGCCCGTGCTCTCCCATTCTGTACGCCAGGCACTGCACAGTGAGGAGCCTCTGCACAGATCATAAAAGCCACTACAAATAACTCCGGTCATTTGCCTTCAGAGAACTACGAGCCACCAAACTGAATGAAAAAGACATCTGGTTTAATTTGTTATTCTTACTAGATTACTGGATTCAATGGCAGGCAGACAGAATGAGGAGTCAGTAGGACAAAAATCACACATCATCCAAAATTACCACATTCTCCAAGGGAGTAATTTCCCTAAAAGAAGTCTAGCCGGTTCATCTTCATTTGTGAACTTTCTGTTAGGATGAACTCTTCCCCTTTTGAGGCCAGAAAAATCAGTTCAGGTGTTTTTACCCTATTAATCTGTTTTTCTTCCTACAGCATTCATTTTTCAAACTGTCAGTAAGAATCAAAACACGAAACGATCTGTTTTTTTCTTTTTTATTATTATTATTATTATTTCTAGCAGACAATTTACATAAAATTCCCCTTTTAAGTTAGTGATTCATAACTTCCTGCAATAAACTACTTAAGGAGCAGCTTTGGTAAAGAATGGAATGAAACAACCAACCGAAAAAAAATAAAATAAAAAGAACAATCACAGCTGATTTTGAAACCAACACAATTCACCAAATTTAGATTCAAAAGAAAATCTGCCAAGCTGTATTTTCTCAGTGTTTCCAAATACTCTGCCTTCTTCCTCCCTTTTTGAGTCTGTGCAGATGTGGGAGCTGCATTCGGTCAAGCAGTTTGCCCTGCTAGATCACGGAGATCCATCTCTACATGATTCGTAGACCCTGAATAGAGGACTCTAAGGTCTTGAAAGAGAGAAAATCTTAATCACAAACTGCTACCATATCCTATGTCAAACAATTCCGTGAAAAGGCTGACACTAAAAGAGGAGCAAAATGAAGAGGGTGGTTGAGACATGCACCCAGAGGCCAGAGACCACTATGATTATTCATTCCAAACTCCTGCCTAAACAGGCGAATGACTTCCCCTCCTTTCCCCCACAAACTGACTAATACGATTTACAGTTTCTGCTTCTTTCTTAGCCTCTGTCCCTGCTTTCAGGCCTTACTGGAGTACAAATTCTGCCCCTAAAAGCCCATGTACAGCTGTAAGCAAAGCTTGGCAGGTGAGCAGAGACCTCTGTTGGCCAGTCCCAACAGGGCAAGTGCCTGGGCGCCTTCTTGCATCACTTGCTGCATTTCCTAATTGTTTTAGGTAAATTCTTACTATTTCTATCAATTAATCGAGTGTATGACTCTGTCTTGAGAAAGACAGGGAGTCCAAAGGCATAGGAGCAAGAAGAGACAGCGGGTCTTGCTGCACCAGTGATCGTTCTAGCCTCACTGTGGTCATGACAGAGGTCATAAAACGGAAAGAATTAGCAGGATTCCTACAGGAATGTAAGTGAGCCAATTAAAAAAGTGTGGATTATGACCATCTGCTAAGCAAAGTATATCTGCATTTATGCTAAACCTTAGCTCTGTCTTCCTTATGGAGCTTGTTAATGGTCTTGAATATCCCAGATTTCCTTGTGCTAATACAACTGGCATTAGGGCTGAGCCCCAGCAGCTGAGGCAAGAGATTAACAAAACCATGAGCACGTGCAGTCCACACACACAGCAGCAAAAGCCTACCTTGAAATCCCAGATGGTCATCGCTCCATCAATGCCAGTGGTGCAGAATTTACGACAATCTCGTTTGTCTATCTCATAAATAGACACTTGGCTGAAAACAGAGAGTGATAGTTGTAAGACAGACACCCATTCCAGGGAGCCAGGAAGCAGGGAAATTTGGGCAGAATTCAACTCCCACTCTCCTAAAGAGAGACATGAGGATAGCATATTTTATCCTAGATTTTTGGTGGAATGCTTCAGAAAAGTAAGCAAAGAGAAGGATGCCAAAAGTTCTTTTAGCGCGTGGTGGTTGTAGTCTAAACATTTCCTGGATAAAAGCAAATTGCTCCAGGAATGTTAACATCTTATGGGCTCTTTCAAACATAATATTTCATTTGATTAACCAGAATCATTCATACACACACATGTAAGTAACACCTGAAATAGTAAGTTGGTACATAGGCTTGTTTCAGGTGAAGTCTGCTGACTGGATTTTGTCAACTCTCTACATATTTGGTAAGATTGGCAATGTTCAAGTTACTGAACACATTAAACAAAAGCAAACAGAGATTGCATGAATGCAGGTTAATGATTAATTTTACCAGTTTCCATGCAAGCTGCAGGAATTGATAGCTGGCAGGGCAAATTCAAACTCCCAAAGGAGCTTGAAATACAGCTCCTTCCCCTCACTTCGACTGCCAAGACACTCACGTTATACTGTTTTGGTGCAGTGTCTCCAAGGTAGTGTTACGATCTTCTGTAGTGGCTCTTTTATCCATGTTTCGAAAGCGTTCCATGGCGGAAATATTGCGCTGGATGCTCTGTTTTGGAATGTCTAGTTTGGAAATGAAGGTCAGCAAGCCACGGTCATCACAGTTAAAGAGCATCGGGCAGCAATCGTGACCCTGCAACCAGACATCATGAAAGCGTGTCAAGAAACACAACCACCTAAACACAAGGAGAGCTTCTTTCTAATACTTTTAATTGCAGAAATGCAAAGGCTGACACTCCTGAAGAGGTTTCTGCTACTAACTTTGCAATGTAGTGTGCTGTTTCTCCCTCTCCAAAATATTGTAACACTCTACAAGGAGAAAATAAGGCACTTACAGCTGCCACCATGCTGTTCTCAGAGACAAATGACACACTCAGGAGTGGGAGGAACTCTGTTTTCAGCTGCGAAACCCTGAACACAAGAACATTTGTTAAAGGACTTCATTGAAACCTCTCATCTTTGACTGTAATAGAACATAAAAGAGACTGTTCCCAGACATGGATTATTGGAAAAGTCAGTGTAGCTCAGCTGTTGTCCTGAAGTGACACCAGAAGGTCAGAATTTGTAATAAAGGAAGTTTTAACGCAAAGGCAGTGCCCTGGAAGTTCTGTATCAAACATGAATCTTGCAGATGAAAGGCCGAGATCAGTTAGCATTCTGTGTGTAAACTATAGCAATAGTTTTAAAAGAGCATTGGAACTGAAAAGGTTCAAATTGAGGAAGTTATTAATTTCATTTCTAATATAAAATACACTTGAAGTTTCAGCACTTAATGTCATGTCTTTAAGAGGATAAAACCTGCATGTTACCTCTTGTGACTCTATAATAAATAAGAACTAACTAAAAGGCTAAAATTTTCCTAGGATTTCTAGATTACTTTATACCTAATGAAATCCTTAGCCGGCAATTTATACAACTATTTATACAACTTTTGCCATCAGAGACTTGGAACAAGATTGTCTTAAGGCTAAAGGACAGAACTGAGATTTCATGAAATGAATAACTTATCTTCCAGACCCCTGGTAGGACAAAGCCTTGGTAGTTATGGAGTTATGGACATATTTCTCCAAGCCTCTTGGACCCATTTACGAGGAAATACCGATTCCCCGCCGACCAAAGCACAACACATTTTTTACTTCCAAAGCAAATGACTGTACCTTCATAGATGACATGCTTAAGAAATTTAAATTATATTATCTAAAATTCTCAGGTAATAATTAACAAAAAGCCCATACTCACATCATATTTTTTGAGGCATCAGCAACTGACACCGTACTATCATGACTGACCCAGGCTAGGCGGTTACCACTGGCAGAAAAACTGACACTGTGCACCCATCCGCCACTTCCAGCGCCCCCAAATTCTGACATCAGCTGCCCAAAAGGCATCTTGGAGCCCCAGGGTGTACTGGCTGGTTTTTCATCGACTTCTTTAATGTAAGCAGAAAAAACCCTGCAAAGGAAAAAAAATCAGCATGAATATAAAGAGAAAAAAAAACTCCTGGGAGTTGCCTATTTCACACTGGAAGGAACTACATACATTCTAATTCTATTAAAATAAACCACTACAGTATTTTTAAATAGCAAGCAACTACTGCCTGGGAAGCGTCAGTACACAGAGAGAAAGAAATAGTACAAAGGGTGTAATGAATATGGGCTTCTCATAAATGTCATATGCTGTTTCTCTCTCTTTTTCCAGAAGGTGGCATTAAAACATGTATTGTACTTGCATTTTTCACTGTGCTAGGCTCTCCCTTTCATCCTTCTGCAGTGTTAATGACCCTCAGAGTCAATTACTCAGTTAGAGAAAAGCTAAGAGTTACAATATGTAATTAGCAGCTAATACAAACACCTACAAAATTACCCATGTTTTAAGAACATTCACCTTTTCGTAGGATTTCAGAGAAAGAAAACTGGTGTTCAAATGCCAAAGAGGCTCTGTGCTACCTTATTCTGGCTCATTACTGAAAGAATGCCTCAAAAACCTGAAATACCACAATGTTTTTACAGCTCTTTTCCCCAGCACTACAATTTTCTAGGTATGCTTAAATAGAAAGCCTCCCCCTTTCATCAAATTCTTTCTGCATGATTCAGACATGCCACAATATGGTGTTCTTGACTGTTACCATGGAAGTTACTGGGACGTCACAAACATAGGATAAGAGCCCATGAACAGGAGGAGCAAATGAACTACATCAACTACTACCAGAGAAATATGCCAATATAAAAGAAAAAGGAATGATCGGACATCCATGATTATAGTTAAAAGCAAACAGTTATTTTATAGTGAGTTTAAGGGAACATTACTCCCCCCCGCCTCCTTTAACATTCTTTAGGTGTACAGTATGTTCTTCACAAAAAAGACCTATATTCAGATTATTCAGATAAAAGTTGACCATTTTGGAACAGAAAAAGGTTCTACTGCAGCTATATTAGGTACTTATTTTCAGAGGATTAAGTATGAATTTATAGGTGGCCATATCAGTTTAATTTTAATTTAATGATAATCCTTCAACAAACTTAATTTTAAAGAATGGTTCTCTTTAATGTATGGAAATAGGACAAGACATTTAAAGCAACAGCCTTTCACACAAGGCAGAAAAAAACAGTTCCTCAGTAGTGAGAGACCTAGGAGATAGCTACTGGTATACATACATTATATATATATGTGTGTGTGTGTGTATATATATATATATATATATATATTTATATATATATATATATATATATATATTATTTTCACTTTACTAAAGTCTCTCTGTATTTTAAAACAAACAAAAAAATAGACTGAAGACCCCAGCCTTCAAAGGACATTGGAAAATGGCTTTTATGCCCACAGCAACAGTGTCCCAGCAAGAATATAAAATTCGTACCTTTGTGGTAATATTAGATATATACATACATACACATATATATTTTTTTCCTAAAGACAGATGTAAGAGGAGCTCATCTAGGCCAGTCACTTTGCTGACTGCCTATCAACCTGGATTCCATTCTTTTTCCAAAACGCCTCCCACTTAGCTGCTTATTAGCTGGAAGTGGCTTTGGCTGATCCATTTCATAATTTTCTTCAGGACCATCTATCAGAACTGATGCATACTTCAGGCTCGGGTATCTTTATTATCTTTAATATCCAACTGGACATTCCCTGGAACTGGAATTGTAAAGCTCTTTGTTTGTCTTCAACAAAGAGAAAAGTCTTTCATAGGATTGAGGAAGCAATATAATCATAAAAGCAGTACCCATCTCCATTAATTTTCCTTCCTTTCTTTGTTAGCTAATAATATTTCTGTATGGAGATTTCTATCATAGAAGAGGCAAGATTATTAAATGATTCATCCTAAAGTTTTAAACAAGAGCAGAAAGTTTCCCAAAATGCTTTACCAAAATCCATTTTTTAATATATACCATTTTCAGAGAAATGAGATGCAGGTCAGAGAGTTTTCTGACAGGAAACAAAGGACAAAGCAAGTCTTCTAGTAAACACTTGGAAGAAAGTGATTCAACATCATCTTGAACTTTTTTTTCTTAAAACAAACAAACAAAACCTCAAAAAAACACAAAAAGAAAATGATTCAAATAAGACTTCTCCATCAAAAGTGGAAAGAAGAGATAATCAGGGATCCAATGCACACAACAATACACTGGAACACAAAAAAAAAAAGCTGAAAATGTGAAGGGACAGATACACATATCAGCTGACTTAAGGCCAGAGTCCTGAGATGCTTGATGAAAAGAAATTCACATGTGAAAAGCAGTTGCTTCTGGAAGATCAACGAGTACTTTCCGCATTACATTTCCAGGATAGGAAGTGGATATGTACAGATTATCTAATTAGAAATGGAGATAAGGCACAGAATGGAGAAAACTCTCCTCTTGACCAGTTTTAGTTTCACATCTAATGAATGATCAAGTCTTCAGAGTTATGTGTTTCATTCTGAAACAAGGAACTTAATATTTGGTCCCACTTTCCCATCCCACCTCTTAGTAATTTTTAGTACAGATTTTGAAGCTTAAAATTACCCTTTCACGTAATGGAAAATTCTGCTTTAAAAAAGTATCTTCCATTATCACTCAAGGCACACATGATTAAGTAAAGCATGAATTTAAAAAGTCAACCACTCTGCAGACTGGTCTTCATGCAAACCTCACTGCAATGACCGCAGCTGCTCAAAACAGAGCAACTTGCAAGATTTATCCTACCTGGCAGTGGTGGTTTTCTACAAGATAGCACTTACTAGCTGAATTCCAGCCCAAGTGGATCTAAGCACTTAGCACATATAAAATAGTAGTACTCCAGTGCATTGCTACTAAAGAACCTATGATTTTGTTATATTCACACGGATTCCTCAACAGAGAAATATTCACAGACCAAAGTCTGCATGTAGTGGTACCAAAGGCCAAACCTTTTAAGCTAGGTATTTTATTTTAGTAACAGCATTAGCAAGTGATGAGCTGTCTTCTCTTCTGATGACACATGCATGATTAACACACTTGTGCTACTAACTAATTTAAACCAGTAACCCAAATTCATTTACATATGTTTTATTTTCTCTCACCTGCACTTGAAGTCACAGGATCCAGCAGCCAACAAAACATTATTGGGGTGCCAGTCCAAGCTAAGGACAGTGGAACGAATGGGCTTTTTAATGTGCTTGCTCACCCACCTAAATAAAGAAATAAAATGTATACAAAAATATTTCAGAGTCTCTCACACCATGAAATATGTTCTATAAAAAAACATAATCCCTACACAATGACCGAACACGCCAGTTTTGCAAGAAAACTCACAGTATGCCCAAGTCTCACATCTATAAGACCATCTAAAGGAATTTGGAAAGATTGCAGATTCCTGTCTATAGTCTAAAATTTAAAACACTATAAACAAATTCATGTTAAATATATATCCATATCTCTTCATGTGAATACTATCACCCTTCCAGCCAATTTTTACAAAATAGCAGACTGAACTCCCTAATTTGGCATACTAACTGCCTGGTTCCTTACATCCCACAAACAGCAGCTCCATTTTGACCACACTACAGAGCTAAGCAGCACTGCTTTTATGATTCTTCTGCAGACAAGTGGGCCAGAGAAACCGTCAACAACCAAAATATTGGAAAGCAGAAAGTTCAAGACAATCTTTAAAATGAATTTTATAGATTGTCTCATTGTTTACCATCTCCACGCGGAAGGCTACATACAGAATGGTGGGCAGAGAAACCTGTGTTTTTATGCGTGTTTATACAACACAAAATAATTGATACTTAACATACTGATTTAATTAACAGATGACATGGTAAAAACATCTCCAATGACAACTCCATTAAAATAAAAAATGCTAAGTTTAAGATCCAAAAAGAAAAATGTTAATGGTAGAAATATTTCTAATAGTCCTGTATGAAATCTATGAAGTCTAATGAGAATGCATGGCAGAATACGGGGCAGGGAGACTACCAGTTTCAATCTCTGCTAAATGGACCACCCTGGAGATAAATCACAGATTTCAATAATTTAATGACAAGAAGTGGTCCAATATAAATAATATGGAAGAAAGACCAGATCACACTTTCTTCATTCAACTAGGAGAAATGAAATATTTGTCTTTTTAAACTACATTATTCACTTGTAGCAGAGATATTTCTGCTCTGCAAAATTTGCTCTAGAAGAGCAAAAACACACCCATGCTGATATGCATAACCTGAAAACAGACCAAGTCCAAGGCCCTTTAGGTGCTATAGTAGAGTACAGAATTATTATTTTTTTTCCCTCCAAGGATACAGGAAGTCCCTCACAGGACTGATAAGACCTAGCCCTCTCATATTTCTGAGGACTTCAGAAATCAGTAGAATAGTACACTAAGTGCCATCACTAAACTCCAGGCTTTCGCTTTCCCAAGCAAATCTTAAAGATATAAATGGAAAACAAATTTAAACAGCTCACCAATCGTTTTCAGATTCAAAGTAGCACACAGATATAAGTCGAGCTCCACTTCCTACAGCAAATTTATTCTCCAAGGGAGACCATTTCACAAAGGTGGCTGCACGGTTAATCCTCAGGATCACAAGGGTTGGCTTCCATACACCATCCTTCTGACTCCACACATAGGCATTACGGTCTGCACCACAAGTTACAATTCGATCGCTTTTGGGAGCCCAGTCAATACCTGCAATTTAAACCTCATATTAATAATCTTTTCCCTTCATACTGTTTGTCCTACAATAAGCCAAAATTAGAAACAATCGTCACAGACTTCTACCACAAAGACAGTTGATGCTACGTTAGCATTCCCTTTGGTCACTTACTCTCCAGGCACTTTTAAAAAGTTGTTATGGGTATTAGTTTCTCTCTCCAGCTTTCATCAAAATTGCAGACCTCAAATTTCCAGATTTCACAGATGATTTGCCTAAGGAAGACACCTCTGAAAGTTGACCAACAGGTGGAGCTCTGCAGATTAAGATCCCTCTGCCAGCCCTCTCCTTTAGATCACTGATTTCTGCAAGAGGCTCCTTTTTCAATAGCTAAAGCCCAACAATTCTAGAAGTAGGCATAAATCTCTATCATAGCTGTTTATTTGCTGCCAGATCACAGTCATGGTCTAAAAGTTTAGATAATACTATTTTTTTTGCTGGTTAGAATTTCAGTCTCTATGTACTGACAGAAGACCTTTGCAGTGCATTCTGCTTTTCAACTTTGTAGAAAACTAACCCAGCAAAAAGTGATTAATGTTCTTCAGAAAGTGAATTGAAGCAGCCTGCTACAGGCCTCACACTCAGGATGTGGGAAGGCAAGACGAAGGACCTTGTCCCTTGTGATGAGAAGCTACAGGTGCAGCAGCAGAATCACTCCTCTCTGAGGCAGTGAGTAGATTGATCAGTTTGTCTCCGGAGTCTAACCATAGCCTAAGTCTTCTTCTGAAGTGCAGCACAGCATTTAGTATTCCAAAGATATATGTAATGCCAAGGAGAGAGGGGTATTTTCCCAAGTCATGAATATTTGGTTTCTCTCTAATGCCAGCAGGTACAAAAAAAGAGTGGAGATGAGCCCTTGGGGAATGACATGTCATTTGTAAATTCAATCCAAGTGACTCTCTACAAAAGAGCACGAGCAGTTGTGCTCTCTAACAGCAAGAACCAGATAAATTGCACAAAGTTCCTGCAAACTCTCTCTGGGCAGATGCTTCTACGCATTAGTGAGTTGAAAACAGAAAATATATATATATATTGCTGGTTTGGGAAAGTGCTTTTATTACTTACTTTCATTTATTTAGAGAATAAAGTCCTTACAAAAAATACCACCAAGAAAAAACAGGCAGCAAGTTAAAAGACTACCACACAGGACAATTCTATTTTAAACACAACACCTTGTGTCTCAGCCCGGTAGTCCTTACATTTTCATTCTGGATCTACAGATTTTCTGGGTCTGTATTAAAATATACTCACTTGTTTTGAGTCCTGAAATGGTCAATTTTGGACTTATGTAAGCGGAATTTTATCCTAGAACTACATTTTTATTGAAAAGCATATTTCCAGCTATCAGGGTTGGAAAAAGTATTAGATATGAAGTATGAGTAACATAGTCTCCTCCTGAACCTGAAGAAGATTTGAAGAGTAAATTGATCAGAATTGACAGCAGCATTTGTTTAGACAGGATATTAATGCCAAAGCTCAAAGATTACAATTTAAATGTGGAAGAGGTTTATACACTCACAATTCTAAGAAGTCTACTAAAAGTCCCATCATTGAGCTATCAAGCTGCTAACCATCACTGCCTCTAACATCTCCTCACTCACTTCTATGATGTATAATTTCCGCAGTAGCACAGGTTTCTGATAATACAAACTGAAAGAACAGCATAAAATTGCAGGTCAAACAGAATACTAGATTAGACGTGAATGTAAAAGATCAAAATAAAAATGGGCTTAACTTTCTGTAGTATATCTACTTTGCCATAAAATTAAAGCACAGGTATAAAAGTCATTTACCTCTTCAACAGAATTTTAGTACAGATTTTTTGCTTACTTCTTTTTCACTTAGCTTGTGACACAATTGGATTACTTGAGAAGACTGAAAATTGATTCTCATTATGTTATTATGGATGAAAATAAATAAAAGACACTCAAAAAAAGGCTCAAAGCCTTTCTTTTTCCACTAACATTTGTTGCACGCAGTGCAGGGAAATGCTACAAAGCTCTCCATAAAGTGAGAATGACAATTATGGAGATATGTATTTAGTCAACACTTCAGATTTCCTGTTCAGGTACTCAGAGTGGGAGAAGGAGGAGACTGACAAAATTTAAGAATGTCCTTAGCCTGGCACAATATATTCTTTCTCACCTGTAATGTGTCCGTTGTGTTCCTTTAGCTCATGGGCTTTTACCCACTGGTTCCCACTCTTCTTATAGATGTGGACTTCATGGTTATTAGGGCTAATGGCAATCTCTGCAGGGAGACAACAAACAACCCAGTAGTAAAGAAGATTTTTTTTTAATACCAGATGCTTTATTGGGAAAGACTTTCCAAAAATATAATCTCTATTCTCAAATTTCTGAGCATTACATCTGTTTTGTAAACCAGAAGACAACATTCCAGGATAACGTGAAATAATTATTGTCATAGCACGGCTTTGAGTATGCTCAACAAAAGTACAGCATATTTTGAACATCAGAAACCAAGCTTTAGCAGAGAATTAGGCTATTTTAAAAAAGGGTTGGCTTTGAGGCGTGGAAGGAAAAAAAAAAAAAAGGGGGGGAATAAGAACCTAGCCATACTGTCATGCAGATTCAGATCAATAGGAAAAAAAACCTTTTGGAACACTAGTAAAACTACATTCACTCATGGGCCAGAGTTCCAGGATGGATATAGAAAACTGTAGATTTGGAAGATTTTGGATTATAAATTGAGCATTTAACATGCGGCACTGTATACTTGACCACACCTCCTCTAAACATGATCCAGAACATTACAAGATCATGCACTGATAGTCAATAGAATATAATAAGCAAAAACAGAAATTACTTACGGGTACGATCTCTGTTCCATGCATGGCAGGTGATTGGCTCTAGTAAAAACTGATGTAGAGACATTCTGAATTAAGAGTTATTCCTATGTTTTAAAAATTGAAAAAGCTGAAAGATGTAAAAGTGAAAACAACAACACTTTAAAATCAGATTAAGTATTAAGAAAATAAAAAAAGTCTTTAACATTTGTTGAGGCTGAGTCCAGTATTACAGTATTATACCTTATATAATACAGAAGATGAACAACTTCCTCAGTAGCTACATGAGTGCTAAAAGGCTGCTTTTGCCATATGCCCTGCTAACTTTAGGAAGCAGATGAATTTTAAGTGTTCTTCTTATTATACTATTTACTAATTACTATGGCAATTGCCCTAAAAGGCATATCCTATAGCTTCTTAGTATCTCCTCAGAGGTGAGAGTCAATTTCTCATCAAGTCTAACAAACCTTGTAATTTTACTGTGATATTAGAATATTAAAAAAAAAAAACTCTAAGTACATATCTCAGTGAATTGACTCAATCCCTGATGTGTATTAAGGCGCACAAGCAGCACCTCAATAAATCTTCTTCTTAATCTATCAGGAGATTAAATTGACATGTCCACAACATTAATATACAACTATAGCCTGCTGAGATATTAGATAAAACCATTTATATGTATCCTAGGGAAAAACTACTAAAATTAGAAATTAACTAATGACTGATTTCTTCACATTAATACTGGCATTCAACTGCTCTAGTTATGTTTTCTTCCCCAAGAGATTCAAACACCAAGAGAACAAGCTAAATTAGTCTTTTCTTTAAGAAAATAAAATATTTACAAAAAGCTAGATACTCATTTTTTTCTTCAGCTTACAACCACATCAAAAGAGACAGCCCTCAACATCTGCAACTGGAGATGCACTGGCCAGCAATTACAAACCAGCTTAAAATCTCTTATCATATTCTCTGTCTCATATGAATCAACAGCAGCATAAATGGATGGAAGATAACATCATAACAGCTCAAGGTCACCTGTAATAATTAAAATGTGCATAGTTCAATAGATACAACAGAGTCCTGCCAATTCCTTCCTCCTTCCATATATTCCACCAAAATTTCATAGCAATTTATTCTTGGCTGATGGATCAAAGTCTTTTTACCTCTACATATACATCTAAAAAGAGAAATCTCTGTGATGTCATTCCAAGATATCCACACCCATTATAGCCCGAAATTACAACATACCCAAGTATGGCCATGTTAGCGGAGGGTGGGGACGTCAGGCAAGGTAGGAATTTGGAGGCAAACAGGAAATGAATGGCAACCCAACAGAAACCCAGGAGTGAATGGAAGATGAGTAAGTTCTTACTGAGTTTAGCAGTTACTATCATACCACGAGTATAACACATAGGCTGAAAGTGCTGAATCCTGAAGGAGATAATACTGCACCCCACCAATGCAAATAGGTGGATTTTTTTTTTCTCTGAATAAATCAAGCACTGCTGTTTTAAAGAAATAAGACTGAAAATTGCTTCCAAAGTACACTTCAATTATAATATTCAGCTATGTATGAGCCTTAAATCCAGTCCATAATTTTAACTGACCGAATTTTATTATTCTGGTAATAATCATATTCTGCAGACCAAACCAAATTATTAAATATATGCAGTGCTAAGCAAAATAATTAAGTAGTTTTAATTAATGTGAGAATGTTGACATAATCTGAGTTACCTTTGACCTTGGACAGCCATGATTTGAGATTCCATGTGTTAATGTAAGCAAAACATGTCTGCAAATTGCTTTTTCCACGATCTTGCTTTCGTACTTGCCAACGTGCAGTAGCAGCACATTTCCATATACAGGAAAAGTTGAAGAGCTGTTCTACCAACAAGGAATGCTCAGCCTTTTCTACTCTTTCCGAAATAAAAACGTAAAAACATCCAATCCCCCACCCCCCCAAGGAACGTAGCTATTTCGAAACACTTTCTAATACTGTCCTGGTATTTTCTCCACAGATTACTGCTATGTATAAATGACACAGTCCCATCCTAATAATATCTAGTTGAGGCTTTTTTTTTTTTTAAACTTACTAACCTACTGGTGGTTCCAAAAACTTTTATCCCGACAAGAGAGATGATCCATCCTTGCTCACTAATAAACTTCTCAAGCACAATATCAAGCAACAGCTTCCTGTTTTGGTTTGGTCACAAGCTCATTAAAAAAGTAGTGATGATAACCTCAAAAAGCACTACAATTTTTCTTGTCCGATCTTGCAGCATTGTTTTCTTTAGGTAGAGAAATCGTAATGAAATCTTCCAGCTATATGTATTTCTTATCAACGTGAGGCAAAAAAAAGATTAAACTAGCAACTTCACTACCGAATATACTAATTGCTCTGAGTCTTGATGGAACTGGTACGTAGTAAAACCCTCAACACCCTCCTGGAGCCAGGAGGTCTCAGGATCTCTCACTGGAGAGACATACTTTAAAGCCAACTTTGTTAGCAAAATACTTAGTGCAGGTATTCCTAATATTTTATTTTATTCTTCCAAGTGGGGAATAAGTGTCCTTGAGCATAAGCACAAAAATATGGAAATCTTGCACGCTTGTCCAGCACAAGCTCCTTGTGCACGGAGGCTGAAAGGATGGCGCTTGGGAAGGACACGACTCGGCTGCTGTCACTGCTCTTTGGGGTAAGAAAGGCTGGTATTAGGCTATCTCCGGCCAAGCAGGCATTGGGATCCTGAGATGGCACGTGGGATAACTGCAATCCCTGCCTATTTCCAACTGCCCCAGAGAGGTTGTGGAGTCTCCTTCTCTGGAGATCTTCGAAACCCGCTTGGACGCAGTCCTGTGCCATGTGCTTTAGGTGACCCTGCGTGTGCAGGGGAGTTGGACTAGATGATCTCTAGAGGTCCCTTCCAACCCTAAGCATTCTTTGATTCTATGATTCTATGAAGTAATTAAGGCTCTCTGTCCCCTCCTCCTGGCGCTGTCACCCTCCTCCAAATCAGCTGCTCCCCCGGGAGAGGAGAGGGGGCTCTCACACAGGGTCCCCCTTGGGACCGGGGCGGCGGGAGGGGGCCGGGCGCTGCCGCCGCCCCACGCAGGGCCCGGCCCTCGCCGTCCCCTCAGGGCAGCGCACGGAGCTGCCGCCGCGGCCCCCCCACCTCCCGCCCCGTTTCCCGCCGTAACGGCGGGGCGCGCCCCTCCCCCGTCCACGCTGAGGTAAATTCCACCCCCCGCCGCCGCCGCCATCCCCGCGGCACCGGCGCGGCCCCGTCCGCCGCGGCGGGTGTCGGGCCGACGCCGCCGGCGCGGGACTCACCTGAAGCGGCGGGATCGGAGCGGGACTCGCGGACTCTGGTCAGTCAACGCGACTCCGCTCCGGGCGGCGGGCGCGGGAGCGGCCGGCAGCGGAGGCCGAGGGGGAAGGGGAAGGGGGGGGGAACCCGGCACTGACAAGGGAGCCAGGAAACGCGCTCTGCGCCTGCGCGCCGCCCGCCCGCCGCCCCCGCGTGCTGCGCATGCGCCGCCGTCGCGCTGCGGCGGGTGGGCGGGGGCGGGAGAGGGGCGTGCCGGGAGGTCGCGCTGCGCCTGCGCGGGGCGCCCGCCGCGCACAAAGGCGGCTGGGGCGGGGGGGGCGAGGGTGCGCGCGCGCGCATGCGCGGTCTGGAATGAGAGCCTCAGGGCCTGGGGAAAAAATAAAAATAAAAAAGTAAATTTTACCTGGGAAGAGGTAAGAGGTGGGCCCCTTCTGAGGTATTTTAGCCTTGTTTGTTGACTCCCTCACGTCTAGCTGTGAGGGAGTGGGCAGAGCCCTGTTGCTGTGGGGAGAAAAGGCAACGCTGTTCTGGCTTCTTCAGGCTGAGGTAGGGAAGAGGAGAGGGCTGCACCTTCCCTGTGTTTCTCACCCGTTTGGGAGTTTAAAAATATCTTTTTGGGCCTGGGATTAATGAGTTGCTTCATGAGTCATTTGGGAGCTCTAGGTCCTTTCCTCCTATCTGGCTCCAGTGTAACATAGGGAGAAATGCAGTTCTCTGCCCTCCTCCTAATTACCCTGGAGCAGCTGCCTGCTTGTTGGGGTCTGATGATCTGGTTTCTGTAAAACTTACAAAATGCCCTTGCCTGTGAGGCCTGGAATGTGGGGGGATGAGTGACTCAGAGCTATACTTTGGGGCAGTAGTGTAGTAAGCTGAATTTTTAGTCCTAGGAAGAACAAACAGTTTGTAAGCATCTAGAAGGAAATGAGAAGGTGAATGTGAGCCTGTATGGCTTTGTCAAGAATGAATTGAGCCAGTTTAATTTCCTCTCCTGACAGTGCGACAGGACTTGCAGATAAGGGAGGAACAGTATCTGTCGTATCTTGATTTTTATTATTAGTATTTTTCCAGTAGGGCTTGTGACACCGGCTTATAGCGTAGTCTAATAATAAACTGGAAGACTAGTCTGGAGTATATCATTCTAATGGAGCTGCAAAACTGGTTGAGAAAAATATTCTTGGTATCAGTACTGCAGGGAGCTACTCTGGGCTCGTTACTCATGAGTGCTGAAGAGTATAATTACAGCATTTGATCATCCGTTCAAGTCAAAGGACAGCATGGGCTTGTGGTCAGAGAACTAGAGTTTAGAATAGCAGCTCTACGAAAAAAATACAGCAGCTCGAGCAACCTCAGAATTGCAAGACAGGAACAACTGGGAACTGACCATTCTGCAAGAAAGGATGGAGCGGCTGTGCAAGAAAGGTGGAGGGGCTGTTCAGAACCTGAACAGGTAACAGTAATGCTTTTTGTTGCAGAAAAGGCAAATGCTGCACCAGGACCATGCAGGTTAAGAAAGTTATAAGCATATACAAAATTTCTTGAGCTCTACTCAGCTATGTAGAATCTTTATTAGAAGAGTATATCCAGTTCTGGTCTCCACACACACACACAAAATAAGGGATCGTTTGGGGAAAAGGTGAAAATATCAGAGTCCTAAAGCTGTTATTTTTACTGAGGCTTTTGAGACAACATGGGAAAAATGCAGTAAGTCTCCAAATACATAAAAGGCTGCTGCCAGGAGGAAAGGAACAATTTGTTCTCCTTTGTCCACTGGGGGCAGAGCAAGAAGTCATAAGCTAAAATAACAGCAAGGGAGATCTAGGTTACAGTGAAAGAAATTTTCAGCACTTTGAGCTAGCTGAGTGCTATGGGGAACTGACTTGGGGAGATGAGGATTCTTATCAGCAGCTTTTGAGAATAGATTTGAAAAATAGTTAGGAATGGCATAAATTCAATATAAGATCGTGCTTTTGGGTCAGAGGCTTCATTAGATGGTCTTGTGAACTGGAGTCCCGATGGTTCTGTAACAGTGAGATATGTAATCACTGTGACCCTTCCTGGCTTAGCAAAATTAGATCAGCTGCACAGATTAAAGGTACGCAACTAGGCCAAGTAAAATTACATAACAGGAATGAAATTACGTGCAAGTATGGTTTTAGGTTTACAAAATGATTTTCACCAGATGAGGTGGAAGTAGCAGGAGCTCAGCGCTTTTTAACATCAGATGTTATGGTCTTGTCTCCAGCAAATGTTTCTAAAGGGTTTTCCACCTTTATTCTTGTATTGCTGATGCAGTTGTGCTGTGCCAATCCAGAAAGCCTGCTAGTGTTTTTTTATTAAGACCTTACAACCTTGCAAGCTAGGCCACACTGAGCTCAGTAAAAGTAGTTTAGATAGAGTGCCACAGGAAGATATTTATGCAAAAAGAAATCAAACTGGGACATCTTTAGCAGTTGTTGACTTTTTTATAGCAAATGCATGCAGTTGGATAACAGCTAGTCAAAATAATGTCTTTTGGATTCAAAGCAGACTGTTGTAGGTTAAAAAAAAAAGGTGTTTGCAAATGAAAATATTTGCCTTGAGAGGTGTTGCAGATATGCATTGCTGGCTCCAGGATTTGTAAATACATCACTCCCAACCACAGAGAAAGAATCATGACATGCCTTACCTTTAAAAAGGGAAGACAACAAATGTCTTCTCCAATTGTGTTTCCTGACGGCTTCTCTAGAACAGCTATCTAAGTTATAATAGCTCATCAAAATCTATTTTCATCAATAGTCTTTAAATATGAAGAGCATGGCCTTAAGATCAGATGAAGTCACTAATGCTTGAAGTATTTGCCAATTTGGAGTTCTAAGCAAGGCAAGTCAATTTATGTCATTTTCTTGCTTTTTGGCCACTTAATCATAGAATGGTTGAAATTAGAAGAGATCTCTAGAGATTTAATCCAACCCCACTGCTCAAGCAGGGACAGCTATTTGGCAGCTCCTGTTTTAATTTGTGGACTATGTGAAATAATCATAGTACAGAATGGAAAAGATGGAAGAATATGCCCGCATTTGCATTTTGAGTAAAATTTTACTGTTTTGTCTCTTTTACACAGTGGTTTTCCAGGTGGCGAATAGCTTGATGCTGACTGCTTTTACCCCCTGCCAGATGAGATCTGCGGTGAAGTGGGTAAGAACCTGCTTTTTTCAGGCCAGCAGGCCCCAAGGCTCAGGCTCTAAATGACCACCTTTAGAGCAAAGGATAAGGAGGGTGACATTTGGCAGCCCCTGTCCTGCTGGTAGCCACTTCTCCAAGGTTGTGTGCCTAAATGCATTTGTTCCAGTTGTCCAAGCAGGGCTTGGTGAGCAACAGGGTAGCAGCAGGGTTTGGAAGACAGCAGTTTTAGGCTGTGTCCTGCAGAAAATGATCTGCAGTAGAAAAGTGGAGAAAATGTCAGCAGTAATTATCACCATTTTAGATTGTGACAGTAAAATTGTGCCTTGATATTGTTAACAGTGGCTGGCTCAAGGCATTGAACAGCAAAGAGGGAGTGAGAAGGAGAGCCTCTTATGTGGTTGCATACAGGTGAGCGACTCTGATGCAGTAAAAGGGTAGTGTTACAAAGCAGCAACTTCAGGTTTTTCTGTATAATAAGCTCTGCTAAGACTAAGTGTTAAGACTATCACTGAGAAGAACTATTTATATCCATCCTTGACATTGAAAAATGCAAAATCCATGCTAGCACAGATCCTTTTCAAATAATACTGCATATGCCTTCTATCATTGCAGCTATACTTAAAAAGTATATTTGGCTTTCAGGGCTGACACACAGATAGTTCTCTCTGCAGCTGGTTGCTGGGCTTCTGTTGTTGTGTTTTGTTGGTGAGTTTTTTTTTTTTTTTTTTTGTCTTTGTTTCAGTCTGTCTCCCTTGTAGATGTCCTCTTGATATCCGGGACTCTTGTTTCTACCACTATTTTAGCTTTTTTTTTTTTTTTTTTCCTAGGCAGCTTTTGATGTGCAGTATTGAAAAAAAAATGGAAGACAGTGAAGCTGTATTGCAGTAGCATTACATTTACCATTCAAAACCCTGCTAGAAAGAAGACAGAATTACTCTAATGCCCAAGCAAATGCCATAATAATGTTCCATCTTTGTCTTTTTTTTTCTTTTCATGAATCACTTCTATAAGTAATGAAGTACAGCCCCTTATTTCCATCAGAGGAGGAAGGGAGGGAAGAGGAACTGGGTGCTTCTTGCTTTGAGTAGTCTGAGTCCCTGCAATCCTTGCTAGAAGGCCTGGAAGTGTCCTGGAGTGCTATGCAAGGGATCCCAGAGTTGGGCTTTTCCATAGGGAAGCCCTTGCAGTACAATTTTGGTGCCCTTGAGAAAACACTGCCTCCTTAATCGGCATCTCTCCTGCAATGAGGGAACAGCATCCTGTCCTGTTCTCCTTTCTGTTCTAGCAGCACTGAAACATCTGTGTTGATGGCAGCAGTTCAGAACTAACCTCCATGCATGAGCACACTCATGAAATATCTGTTATATTTCATAGGGAGCTGTGTGAGTCACTGAGTACTGAGAACACACCTATGATTTCCTCATCTCTGCCCCACACCCTGTTCTGCCCTGATAAATTCAGAGTAGGTGGGTTCAAGTCTGTGAGCTCCATCTCCCAGACCTTGGTGCCTGTTCCTCAGCAGCTGGGAGGGAAGGATGTTTGGACACTTAATAGACTCTGCATGGATGAACCTCATGCTTGCTGAGACACAATACCTGGTGATCAGGGTGTTTTTAGAGCTGATTCAGGCATCTCAACTCTATCTTCCGCGTTGTCCAGTTCATACGTTATTTTCCTGTACTTAGCCAGGCTTTGGGTAGCCTGCTCTTCATGATTCAAGAAGATTTCATTTAAAAAGAGAAGTCTTTGTATGCTTAAAAAAAGGACGTATGGGACCTGTGCACCTTCAGCATAAGGCAAGGTGAAGGGTAAAATCGTGACCCTGGAGAGCCACAGTTAAAGGATGGGGTTTTTTTTTTGTACGTGTATATGTGAATACATAATTTTTAAAGACTCAGGAAATAACTGCAAAGGGAGAGGGGAAGAATCCTCTGTAGAGAATGATGTATGTTTTTAGGTGACCATTTCAATAAGTGCATGATGCCTTCAGTTGCTTAAACACATTGCCCTGAGTCTAGGGATGCTACAGGTATAAATTGAATGTATACTTGATACAGTGTATGTTCTGAAGAGACAAAGCATCCAGGTGTCCCGTGTGTGCAGGATGCAATTGTGATTAAATGGTGAGCTAGAGCAGGAGATGTTTACAGCTTCTTCCTTTCAACTCTTGCAAATTTTCAGTTTCTTCTGTAGCTTCACCAGTTGCTTCATGGACTGGTGGTTGGTTTTGTGGTCCTCTTTTGCCTGGAAGATCAGCTCTTTTAGCCATTGTTCCTTCTTGAGCAGAATTTTCGGACTCCACAGGCACATGGGGCACACCGACTGTTAAATAGAAGTGTTCCTTTTCAGGTACTTGTTCTGAATGGAAGCTCAAGAACAGGAAAGTTTTGTGGCTACTCCGTTGAAATGATCTTTCTAATATACTTAAGCATATACTTGTTACCCTGGTGTTGTGTTTCATGATGATGCATTTTCCTCCTCTGAGGACTAACTACTCAGCCTCTTCCATCTTTACTTGCAGGTCTCTTATTGTGATTTCAGAATTCTTTTTGGTCCTTTC